>NC_056740.1:441593700-441748833 GCF_019279795.1 Protopterus annectens | reverse complement strand
TTTTGATTGAATGTATTTTTACATGTAACTGATTCATGTTGCATCAGTAACCTGTACATCCACATTCGTCATGATTCCTAATTGAATGTATTCTTACATGTAACTGATTCATGGTGCATCAATAACCTGTGCATCCACATTCAACATGATTCCTGATTGAATCTATTCTTACATGTTACTGATTCATGGTGCATCAATAACCTGTGCATCCACATGTGACATGATTCCTGATTGAATCTATTCTTATATGTAACTGATTCATGTTGCATCAATCATGTGTGCATCCACATTCGACGATTCCTGATTGAATGTATACTTACATGTAACTGATTCGTGTTGCATTAATAACTTGCGCATCCACTTTCAACATGATTCCTGATTGATTGTATTCTTGTATGTAAGTGATTCATGTTTCATCAGTAAACTGTGCATCCACTTCATCATGATTCCTGATTAAATGTATTCTTACATGTAACTGATTCATGTTGCATCAATAAACTGTGCATCCACATTCTATATGATTCATGATTGAATGTATTCTTACATGTAACTGATTCATATTGCATCAATAACCGGTGCATCCACATTCGACATGATTCCTGATTGAATCTATTCTTACATGTTACTGATTCATGGTGCATCAATAACCTGTGCATCCACATGTGACATGATTCCTGATCGAATGTATTCTTACATGTAACTGATTCATGTTGCATCAATAACCTGTGCATCCACATTCAACATGATTCCTGATTGAATCTATTCTTACATGTTACTGATTCATGGTGCATCAATAACCTGTGCATCCACATGTGACATGATTCCTGATTGAATCTATTCTTATATGTAACTGATTCATGTTGCATCAATCATGTGTGCATCCAGATTCGCCGATTCCTGATTGAATGTGGAGTTTTCTGGAGTTTTTTGTTTTTTGTTTTATGGTTTTGTGTGATTTTGGGTTACTAGTTACTGATTTTTGGCATTATTCTGGTATCGAGGATTCCCCGTTGGAATGGAGAGCAGTTCCTTATTAACGGAGTTGATTTAACTGATTCAGAGCTACTCACAGAACAACAATAATGGAATAGAAACTACTAATGACATCCCTTGTGCACAAAGTACACCTAGGCACCTGGGGGACTGTAATCAGGTTATACTGACTTGCGACAACGAAGCAGGTCACACAGGAAAGAGTGGAGAACACTTCCGGTCCAGCAATGAGCATTCTGAGGGCTCGAACGCTAAAGCTCATAGCAGTGGAGATAGGAGACAGAAAGAGAACTTTGGGGGACATTATTTGAACATGGACTTTTCCAAATGGTTGGAAAATTCATTTAGGACTTACAAACCAAGAGAGGAGCAAATGTGAAACATAAACCTTGGATACAAGGACAAATGTAAGACTTTAAAACAGCTTTTAACTAAATTTAAAAGTTTAGCGTTGGATAATTGGTATCTTAACAGATGTATTGATAACAAGATAGTACCAAAGGGACTTAGAATTAATAAGTTCCCTAATAGCACTGTTTTTGACTCTGAATTTTTTAAAACCATTGTTAATATATTAAATGATTGTGGGCTGGTCATTTTAAAGGCAATGATTAAAAACAATGAGGAAATTATGGTTGACTGTAAAAATGAAATTGATAGACTCAATGGTGAAATCAACTCAGACCTTTTATTTTCGATTGATGAGTACAAAAATATTTACTTTAGGACTATGCATGATGTCGACAATGTTATTTTAAAAAACCAGAACAGGAAAACTAGGAAATTAGAAAGGGACCTGTATGATTATAGAATGGGAAGAGCTTACCACTGTGACAATAGGAATTTGAGAGTGAAGTATAACTATAATGAAGGTGTTTTTTTTAATAGAAGAAAAGATATAGGGAATGAAGCCTATGAACACGGAGGGTACCAGGAAGAACAAGGTTATACACATAATTATCATTCACAAGAAGACACTAAAAGAGAAATTCCTTTAGGGGAACAAGGACCGAGAAGGTCCGAAAGGATAAGGAACTTGGAACACCAACCCTCCTATGCAACAGTTACGAGGAACTATTATATTCCACCACAGAGAAGGGGGGGGCAGGGAGAGTTAGTGATGAATCTCTCCCCACTGTATCATGCAAGCATATCAGACAACGACTCAAATGACACTGATAGAAATAATGGACCCAGGTTGGGTATTTACTCAGAGGATAACTTTTTTATTTACAACTACACAGACATAGAGATAAAACAGGAACACTTTAATCTATTTACAAAAGGTTTTACATTTGTCCCTGTTAAAAAAACGAGTATAGATGAGATTTTATTAGACATTAAACTTTTTACAAGAAAATTGAATTTATTTCATATGTTCCAGGAAAGGAATAACAATAGCAACAGAAGTAGTCTTAATAAAGCTAGTACTTTTAACCCTCCCTTACATCATGATATTTTAAATTTTGAAAAATGTGTTACAGGTACAATAAGAGATGGGTACAACAAGCAAGTAACAACAATAGATAATTTAACTAAAGAGGAAACACACATTTTAGAAGAACTAAGGGACAATATTAATTTACGGATTATGAAGCCAGATAAGGGTGGGGGGGGGGTAGTCCTAATGGACACATGGGACTATACCAAGAGAATATGTGATATATTAGACAAAGATCACCGGCACACTTTAGTATCTAGAAATGAGGTAAACATCTCATACAGGAAAATAGATATGATTTTGGAAGACAACTTACTACAAGGACTTATAGACAAAGAACTGTACAATTTTCTGAAAGTATTAAAACCGGTTATTCCAGTTATTTTTGGTATACCAAAAATACACAAAGACAGGGAAAACCCGCCCCTAAGACCTATAGTATCCTCACAAGGATCCAAGACACAACCTCTGGCAATTTTCGTCGATTTTAAACTAAAGGAATTTCACAAAAAATACCCCCACATTTTAATTGATTCTTGGGACTTCCTTACCAAGATTGGGTCCAAACCCTAAAAGGAAAGCACAATTTTTGTGACTGTTGATATAAAAGATTTATTTTCAGTTATTCCACACAATACAGGGCTTGATTGGTTTGAAAAAATGTTAGTGGAAATGAAAATGTTAACACCGGATGATTTTAAATTGGTTTTAGAGAATATGGAACTTGTGCTGAAATATAATTATATTTACTTTCAAGGTTACATATACCATCAGATAGACGGTGTGGCTATGGGGTCAGCCTGTGCACCCATTTACGCAAATATTATTATTTTATTTTGGGAAAGACAATTTATTTTCAACTCGATTTTTTACAAATTCATCAGCGGGTATTATAGATTTTTGGACGATATTTTCATTCTATGGGACGGAAGCAAAGAAAAAATAACAGAGCTCATTGACTATATGAATAATAGTACAGAATTCCTTAAATTTACATTCAAAATAAATACAGATGAAACACATTACTTAGATGTAAAAATAATAAAGGATCATATTAAAAATAAATATAAATCTAGAATATATAGGAAGGATTGTTTTTCTAATTCTTATCTACATTTTACGAGCGACCACCCCTACCATTCTAAAGTGAATATAATAAAAGGTCAAATGATTAGAGCGGCCAGGATGACATCTGATAGAATTGACCTAATACAGGAAATGGAGATCCTCCAAGACATGTTTAAGGAGAGAGGATACCCAGACCACATGATTGTGAAAAACAAGGAGTTTGTACTGAATAAATGGGATACGGTATATAAACCATTATTGACCAATGCTGGGGGTGTCGAAGTAGATGAAATAAATAGTAACAACAAAGATAAAGAAAAGAGCCTGCCCTATTTAATTTTGACACACTTTAATGGTGTGGGATGGATAAAAAGATGCATAAATGAGATCTGGGGAATGTTCAGTAGAATGCCCACCAAAGTAGATGTGTTTAAGCAAACACCTAGATACACTTTTAGGAAAAATAAGAACTTAAAAAATATTTGAGAAAAAAACAACACAAAAGTGAAAGGGGAACATGCACTAAATATGGCACATTCAAATGTGGTAGATGTGCACAATGTTCATTTATAGCAGGGACTAAAGATCTTGACCTCCCCACTCTAAATAGGTGGTTGATGGCAAATAAATATTATAGTTGTTACACAAAGGGGGTGTGTATTTGTGTTATTGTAAGAAGTGTTGGAAATATTATATTGGAAAAACCGAACGTAATTTAAGGGCCCGCATATATGAACATAATAGAGACATCACTAAGATGAATGACACAAATGCACTCTTTAGACACACCAGAACATCTAAGGAGGCTGATTTTAAATTTTGGATATTGGAAGAAGTGGGTAAGCATGAGAGAGGAGGGGACTGGGAAACTAAAATTGAATTTAGGGAAATGATCTGACAGTTAAGACTGGATGCATGTGGGAATAACAGACTAAATGACCACATATCCATCAACCCTGCACTCAAGATCTTATCAGAGGACCCCAAGAGGCACCACTAAGGTCACCATTTTATCTTATACAACATTTTATTTCATTTTATCTTACATGACATTTTATTTCAGGTTCAGGCGCCTAGGCAGCGAGACATTTCCTTGTGGTACATTTGACTAGGGACACATGCCTGAAGTGACATTCAGCTGCAGAGAAATGTGGCTGTTTGCAAATTCCCTGTGGGCAAAGAGAAGCATATTCTGCCATGCCCACAACTTCAGTAACCAAATGCACAGGGGGAAAACAATGTCCATGGTCCCCAAGGGAATGTGAGACAGCAGGCAATATGGCAGGCAGGCAGCAGCAGGCTGGCCAGAGGGCATGCCAGTGACAGTAAAAATGCAGTGCACAATGGGCAGTGCCTTTATAATTGGAGTGTGTAGACCACTACCCCCTTCACAGTGTCTAGGGAGCATTACCTAAAACACATACTAGAGCATAAATGTGACTACAGTAGCCTGCAGGATTTCCTCCATGCTGTAGCACACTTCTACATGTTGTAGTTACATAAGTATGTACTGTACTCTGAGCACAACACTCTTTAATTATTTTGCCACCACTCATTTGGTTATTAAAGCTGTGAGCATGGCAGGGTGTGCTTCTCTTTGCCAACAGGGAATTTGCAAACAGCCATATTTCTCTGCAGCTGAATATCACTTCAGCCATGTGTCCCCAGTCAAATGTACCACATGGAAATATCTCGCTGCCTAGGCGCCTGAACCCATATAATATATGTATTTACAATATATTATTTTATTAGAATATTTACATACTACATAATTTTTTATTTTTCAAAATGAACTTGTGTAATAACATTTTTTAATAAGAATTTTCTAATAAGATTTCTTAATATGAACACTTAATGGAACAACAATGAACCTTTAGCTCAGTATTTTATAAGTATTATAAACTTTATACCTATTTAAGGTTGACATATCTCATTTACAAGATTGTGTACAATATATTTTTTCTACTGTTTTTTAACAAAACAAGTTTCTGACGAAAGTCCAGTTTTTCCTATTGTACTGTTTTGGATGAGTTTTAAACAATGTATTTTTTTATAACTTTTTTAACAACCTCTCTTTTGGAAAGGTTTCATGCAAGAAAGAGTTAAAATTTGTATTAATTTATGACAAGCCTATAGGATTTCAAAACTAATTAACTAATTAAACAATTGGAACCATTATTTAAACTGAGGTTGAGTGGAAAAATGTAGATTCTGATGAAGTCTCCGTGGAGGAGATGAAAGCGCTCAATCTGGTTGCTTTTTACTGTCTTTAATTGTTTTTTCATTAAAATTTGTAATTTTTGCTGAACTGCGGTGGATTATTGAAGGAATTACATTTCTACTATGGAGGAAAGCCTTTATTGATACTGGACTGCGCATTGGAGTTTTTTGTTTTATTTTTTTTGTTTTATGGTTTTGTGTGATTTTGGGTTACTTATTCTTACATGTAACTAATTCATGTTGCATCAATCACCTGTGCATCCAGATTCGAAATGATTCCTAATTGAATGTATTCTTACATGTAACTGATTTATGTTGCATCAATAACCTGTTGATCCACATTCAACATGATTCCTGATTGAATGTATTCTTACATGTAACTGATTCATGTTGCATCAGTATCCTGTGCATCCACATTCAATATGATTCCTGATTAAATATATTCTTACATGTAACTGATTCATGTTGCAACAATAACCTGTGCATCCACATTCGACATGGTTTCTGATTAAAATGTATTCTTACTTGTAAGTTATTCGTGTTGCATCATTAACCTGTGCATCCAGATTCGTCATAATTCCTTATTGAATATATTCTTAGATGTAATTGATTCATATTGCAACAATAATTTGTGCATCCACATTCGGCATGATTCCTGATTGAATCTATTCTTACATATTACTGATTCATGGTGCATCAATAACCTGTGCATCCACGTGCGACATGATTCCTGATTGAATCTATTCTTATATGTAACTGATTCATGTTGCATCAATCACCTGTGCATCCAGATTCGACATGATTCCTGATTGAATGTATACTTACATGTAACTGATTCGTATTGCATCAATAACCTGTGCATCCCCATTCAACATGATCTTAATTGAATGTATTCTTATATGTAACTGATTTGTGTTGCATTAATAACGTGCGCATCCACATTCGACATGATTACTGATTGATTGTATTCTTGCATGTAAGTGATTAATGTTGCATCAATAAACTGTGCATCCACATTCAACATGATTCCTGATTGAATGTATTCTTACATGTAACTGATACATATTGCATCAGTAACCTGTTCATCCAGATTCGACATGATTCCTAAGTGAATGTATTCTTACGTGTAACTGATTCATGTTGCATCAAAAACCAGTGCATCCACATGCAACATGATTCCAGATTGAATGTATTCTTACATGTAACTGATTCATGTTGCATCAAAAACCAGTGCATCCACATTCAGCATGATTCCTGATTGAATTTATTCTTACATTTTACTGATTCATCATGCGTAAATAACCTGTGCATCCAGATTCAACATGATTCCTGATTGAATGTATACTTACCTGTAACTGATTCATATTGCATCAATAACCTGTGCATCCACATTCAACATGATTCCTGATTGAAATTATTATGTAACTGATTCATGTGGTATCAATAACCTGTGCAACCCCATTTGACATGATCTTAATTGAATGTATTCTTACATATAACTGATTCGTGTTGCATTAATAACTTGCGCATCCACATTTGACATGATTCCTGATTGACTGTATTCTTGCATGTAAGTGATTCATGTTGCAGCAATAAACTGCGCATCCACATTCAACATCATTCCTGATTGAATGTATTATTACATGTAACTGATTCATGTTGCATCAATAACATGTGCATCCACATTCAACATGATTCCTGATTGAATGTATTCTTACATGTAACAGATTCATGTTGCATGAATAACCTGAGCAACCACAGTCAACATGACTCTTGATTGAATGTATTCTTACATGTAAGTAATTCATGTTGCATCAATAACCTGTGCATCCACATTCAACATGTTTCCTGATTGAATGTATTCTTACATGTTACTGATTCATGTTGCATCAATAACCTGCCCATCCACATTCGATATGATTCCTGATTGAATATATTCTTACACATAACTGATTCATGATGCATCAATAACCTGTGCATCCACATTCGACATGATTCCTGATTGAATACATTCTTACATGTAACTGATTCATGTAGCATCAATAACTTGTGCATCCACATTCGACATGATTCCTGATTGAATATATTCTTAGATGTAATTGATTCATATTGCATCAATAACCTTTGTATCCACATCCGACTTGATTTCTGATTGAATGTATTCTTACATGTAACTGATTCATGTTGCATCAATAACCTGTGCATACAGATTCAACATGATTCCTGATTGATTCTATTCTTACATGTAACTGATTCATGTTGCATCAATAACCTGTGCATCCACATTCGACATGATTCCTGATTGAATGTATTCTTACATGTAACTGATTTGTGTTGCATCAATATCCTGCGCATCCACATTCGATATGATTCGTGATTGAATATATTCTTACATGTAACTGATTCATATTGCATCAATAACCGGTGCATCCACATTCAACATGATTTCTGATTGAATGTATTCTTACTTGTAAGTGATTCGTGTTGCATCATTAACCTGTGCATCCAGATTCGTCATGATTCCTTATTGAATATATTCTTAGATGTAATTGATTCATATTGCAACAATAACCTGTGCATCCACATTCGGCATGATTCCTGATTGAATGTATTCTTACATGTAACTAATTCATGTTGCATCAATAACCTGTGCATCCACATTCAACATGATTCCTGATTGAATCTATTCTTACATGTTACTGATTCATGGTGCATCAATAACCTGTCGATCCACATGTGACATGATTCCTGATTGAATGTATTCTTACATGTAACTGATTCATGTTGCATCAATAACCTGTGCATCCACATGTGAAATGATTCCTGATTGAATCTATTCTTATATGTAACTGATTCATGTTGCATCAATCATGTGTGCATCCAGATTCGATTCCTGATTGAATGTATACTTACATGTAACTGATTCGTATTGGATCAATAACCTGTGCATCCACATTCGACATGATCCTTATTGAATGTATTCTTACATGTAACTGATTTGTGTTGCATTAATAACTTGCGCATCCACATTCGACATGATTCCTGATTGATTGTATTCTTGCATGTAAGTGATTCATGTTGCATCAATAAACTGTGCATCCATTTTCAACATGATTCCTGATTAAACGTATTATTATGTGTAACTGATTCATGTTGCATCAATAAACCTGTGCATCCACATTCAACATGATTCCTGATTTAATGTATTCTTACATGTAACTGATTCATGTTGCAAAAATAACCTGTGCATCCACATTCAACATGACTCTTGATTGAATGTATTCTTACTAGCAAGTGATTTGTGTTGCATCAATAACCTGTGCATCCACATTCAACATGTTTCCTGATTGAATGATGTTAAGTTGTCAATCTCGCCTTCATTCTTGCTTGATGGGTTCGGAGCCGATCCTCGGCTCCGACTCGGCACTTGCTAAGCTCGAGAGTCACTTTTACCAGCTCGAGGCAGCCCCATATCCCATGATGCAAGGCGGTAAGTACCCAGATCTCGTTTGCCGCTTCGCTGATGAGGTCCTCCTTTTACCAGCTCCTGGTAAGTGATTTATACACTACTACTTTTTCCCCTCTTTCAGTTTAAAGTTCATTTTAAACTTACATTTTATAGTTTTAAACTACTTTTAGTCCTTTTCTGACTAAAATTCCCTCTCCAAAAAGTTTTTAGTCAGGCCTTCTCCCATCCCACCCCCCCCCCTTGTTAGGGTGTGTGTGTGTGTTTATGAGAGAATAGTTTTCCCTTTTTCTTGGGATTGTAATTTTTCTTGGACAGGTGTTGTGTGTGTGTGTGTTTTACACCATGTCTAAGGAAAGGGTCTCAGGCTTTAAGAAGTGTGACTCGTGCTGTCAGAAGATGTCTCTGACAGACGGTCACACTTCTTGTACTGCCTGGGACCTCTCCACCTGCAGGACTCCTGTGCGATTTGTCATTCTTTTAGCCAGAGAGTCCTGCAGGAAAGGAGAAATAAGCTTATTTTGAGGGGCCTACTTAAGCCGGAGGGCTCTCCGGCTAAGTCGGCTCCATCTAAGACTTCTAAGTCTTCCAAGGCCCAGGCTTCTGTGTCCAAGCCTGCGGCCTCGGCTCCGACTCTTTCAGAGTCGAGATCGTCTCCGGCTGGAGCCGATTCTGGTTTGCACAAACCTTAGGCACCGATGGCTATCGGTGCCGATTCTGGTTTGACCACTTCGGTGTCGGCTCCGATCGGTTCTGATCACCATGTGGCTCAGGCTTCGGTGTCGGCGTCGAACGGCTCCGACACCCTTACTTTTTGTCCAGATCGGCTCGCCGGCCGATGCATCGAAACTTTCTGTCGGTGCCGAAAAATTGTCGGCTCCGACAGCTTCCATGGTTTCGTCGGCTCCGATGGTTCCTTCGAGGAAGAGGTCTAGGTCCCCTTCCTTGGAACCGATACTCTCGGCTCCGGCTTCTCCACTCCTCTCAGAATGGAGCCATCGGAGCCGATCATCCAGGTCATCCAGGCTTTCTGACCATGATTTAGAGAGAGTGGTCAGTAGATTATTAAAATCACAGGCACTGGCCCAAATGCTACATAGTCCATCTCAACAGACGACTATTAGTCCACACCCCATTGCAGTTCCTCCTTCGACTCTACCCCAGAGTTTGGAGTTGGAGTCTTCGGGAATGGTTTCTGCTACGGCTGAGGGACAGATACCCCTTTCTGCTCCTTCAGCCTCTACTCTTATCTCCTCTTTGAGACCTTCCTTAGAGGGATTCGGTGGTCGTGCTTCCCTGGTCTCCTCCGAGGGGGTGAGTGGCATCGGACCCTTGTCCAACCCCACTCTTCCCCTTGGAGCCTCGGCCTTGGTGAGCTCGGCTCCGACATCTGCCTCGGAGCCTTCCCTTTCGGTGGGTCCTGGAGTTCCTGGTTCTTCGGAACGGGTTCTCTCGGACCTCCCTGGGAGGGGAGCCTTCGAGGTGATGAAGAGTGTGCTGGCCACGGGACTCAGCCAGCAGTCTGTTCCCTTAGCTCCTCCCTCCATGGTGCCTGTCGACATCTCTACCACTTCTCTTGCTCCCAGACCCAGAGATCCTCTGCCTCAGGTTTCCCCACTGGGAAGAACCCCCTCTTCCGAGGATTCTCCTGATCTGTCAGGAGATCCTCCCAAAAGGACCTGTAAGAGGAAACACGTAGACTCCCCCGAGTCTATCACTTCAGATACTGACTTAGATGAGTCAGAGGGATCTCCAAGATCCCCCTCTGAGCATGTCTCCTTCTCAGACATCCTAGAACTCCTTAGACAGAGGGGAAACTGGCCCACCAATAATCTCTCTGAGGATGAGTCAGTATACCTGGAGGCGTTTGGATCTCGGCCCTCCACCTCCTGGGTGTCTCCGCCTTTCGACCCCCTTATGCAGGTTATTGCTCAAAAGGTGTGGGTGGCTCCTGACTCTGTAGAGCCAGTCCCTAGGAGGCCTTCTAAATTTATTACTGCCCCGTCGGACAAGCAATTCCTCACAAAAGGTGTCCCTGCTGATGCCATGGTGGTGGCGGCCGCCACTAAAAAGGAACTTGCAGATCCTTCCGTAACTGTCCATCCTCCTAATAAGGACTCTAGGACCATGGATAGATATGGTAAGCGGATGTTCTCTTCAGCGACCTTTGCTATGCGTTCGCTGAACTACCTATGTCACTTCACCAGACTCCAGAGGGATATCCTTAAGGAGCTAGATGAAGTAGTACAGGATCCTACAGCTGCAGGGGCTCAAGAAAAAATTGCTTCGCAGCTAGGAACCCTTAATTCTATTGATAACTCCTCCATGCGACTGATATCATATGCTGCTGATGGAGCGAGTAGGGCCGCAGGTACAGGTGTGGCTCTTAGATGCCAAGCGTAATTTTGCAGATCCCTTTAAGGCGTCCTTCACAAACTCTCCCTTTGATGGGTCAGCTTTGTTTGGCCCTCAAGTGAAGGAAACATTGACCAGGTGTGAGCAGGACGGCAAGACTCTTTCTGCTGTAGGGGTCCGTTTTTCCACCCCTTCTAGACCTTACCCCAAAGGACAGAAGGGTGGCAAAATGTGGTTCCGCAAATCCCAAGGAGTCACGCCGGATTCACTTGGTCAGTTTACTCCTAGAGGCAGAGGGGGTAACAATAACAGACGCCGCTCTAGAGGCAGAGGGGGTCCACAAAACCAGGGAAGCAGAGAGCCTCTCTCTGACAAGCCCTTTCAGCATCCCTGAGATGTTGCCCGGCTGTCCATCCTTGGAGGCAGGCAGGGGAAGACTATCGCTGTACCCAGAAGCCTGGCGTTCCCTCACTCAAGACAGATGGGTACAGTCGATCATATCTGAGGGTTACAAAATTCCTTTCGAGGAAAGTCCTTTCTATCACTCAAATTCCCTTCCAGATGTACCACCGGTCTAAGGAAATTGCAGAGTTAGAAGTCTTAAAACTACTGCAAAAAGAGCCATTCAGCCAGTTACAACAGATCATTCAGAGCCGGAATCTACTCAAGGTTCTTTTGGTCTCCAAAAGACGGAGACTGGAGACCAATATTGGATCTCAGCAGACTCAACAAGTCTGTGAGGAAGACAAGATTCGAATGGTCACTCTTCAGTCAATTCTGCCCTTCTTACAGAAGGACAACTGAATGTGCTCAATAGATCTTCAGGATGCGACTATCACATAAAATTCACAGACGCTCCAGGAGATTTCTCCGCTTTCGGCTGGGGTCCAGTCATTTCCAGTTCAGAGCCCTGCCCTTTGGTCTCACTACAGCCCCCAGAGTGTTCACCAAATGTATGGCAGTGGTCACGGCTCACCTGAGACGTCAAGGATTCCAGGTGTTTCCGTATCTCGACTGGCTCCTTTCAGCCAACACCAGGCATCAGCTTCTTCAAGCCAGGGATTACACAATAAATCTTTGTTCTCAATTGGGCATCTCGAGCAACTCTCAAAAATCATCCTTATTGCCCTGCCAGTCTATTACTTTCATAGGCGCAAACTTAAACACTGTTCGGATGTCAGCTACCCTTACAGATCAAAGAATCTCAGACATTCAAAGTCACGTCAGGATCATTCTAGCCAACAAGAAGATACAGGCCAGAATGGTTCTAAAGGTGTTAGGCCTCATGGCTGCGGCCATTACCCTTCTTCCCCTGGCTCACTTCTATATGCGCCTTCTTCAATGGATGTTGTTCACTCAGTGGTCTTACCAACAACTTCCAATGCGTCACCAAATACTGGTGACACAGATTTGCAAGAATCATCTTGCTTGGTGGATCACTTCTCCCCAGATTCACCAAGGCAGACACTTTGTACCCCCATCCCCGTTAGCCACGGTCACTACGGATGCCTCCCTGATTGGGTGGGGGGGTCATTATCAGGGAAGGATGGTTCATGGGACGTGGCAACCTTTTGAATACCACCTGCACATAAATGTCCTAGAGAAGAGAGCAGTGCTTTTAACGTTGCAAGCCCTCAATGACTTTCTTCCCTTAGGGACAATTGCAGTCCACACAGACCACATGTCTGTAGTCTGGTATATCAACAAACAGGGCGGAACCAAGTCCTACCCCTTGTGTCGAGAAGTGCTCAGACTTTGGCAATGGGCGATCTCCTCTCATCGGTTTCTGGTAGCAACGCATATCCCTGGGAAAACCAACATTTTAGCGGACAGATTGAGCAGAGCTATTCTCATGCCTCACGAGTGGTCTCTCAAACAATCTATAGTGGAAGAGATTTTTCTGGAATGGGGTCGCCCATGTTGCGATCTTTTTGCTACTCCCCAAAACAGCAAATGCCCAGACTTCTTCTCTCTCTTCCACTGCCAGGCCATCCCCAGAGACGCTCTGACCCAGGATTGGCCCCAGGGACTTCTTTATGCCTTTCCTCCATTTCCTCTGATCCCTCAAGTTATCCAGAAAGCAACCGCTTTGAGAGCCAAATTGATTCTCATTGCTCCTTATTGGCCTCAACAAATTTGGTTTCCGTTCCTCCATCGTCACCTTTTGGTGCAGCCGTGGCATCTGGACCCAGTGCCAGATCTTCTGATTCACCAATCCGGTCAGCTGCACCGGTCTATCCCTTCTCTCAACCTCACAGCATGGTTGCTCCACTTCCTTCCTTAGCCAGGCTACCTATGATCTCTAACCGTGTTAGAGACATCATAGTAGCTTCCTTAAAATCCTCTACCAGGAGGATTTATACTAGCAAATGGAAACGTTTTTCTTATTGGGCTAAAGCCAAGAATATTGATCCCTTCACTGCTCCAGTTCAAGCAGTTTTGGATTTCTTAGCGGAGATTTTTCACGTGGGCTCCTCTTCTTCCACAGTCAAAGTTCAGTTGGCTGCTATTTCGAACTTTCATGTCGGGTTCGCAGATCACAACATTATGTCCCACAGGCTTTGTAGAGCCTTCTTGAAAGGAATTTTCCTCCTGAAGCCTCCAGTCAGGAGTCCTCCTCCTCAATGGGACCTAAATTTAGTGCTGACATCCTTGATTCTTCCCCTTCGAGCCAGCTGTTTCTTGTTCCTGAAATTTCTTTCATGGAAAACTTTATTTCTGGTTGCTATTACATCGGCTAGGAGGGTGTCTGAACTTCATGCTCTATCTGTTCGCCCCCCCTATTTGGTCTTCCACAAAGACAGAGTATCATTGAGAACTAATCCGACCTTTTTGCCTAAGGTCGCCTCAAAGACTAATTTGAATCAAGCCATTGATCTCCTTGTATTTTTTCCAAACTATTCAGACAGATCGGAACAAAAATTACATTATCTTGATGTCCACCGCCAACTCAGATATTATTTGGACAGAACAAAACAATTCAGGAAATCCGATCAACTCTTTGTTTCCTATGCTGATAACAAGAAAGGCCTTCCTGTCTCAAAAGTGACCTTATCTAGATGGCTTTCTTCTGTCATCTCTGAAATTTATCGGCTCAGGGGAAAACAGCTGTGCTCAAAACCTAAAGCACATTCAACCAGAAGCTTAGCTACTTCTACAGCCTTTCAAGCTAGACTTCTTTTAGACACTATTTGTGCAGCGGCCACTTGGGCCTCTCCTCATACATTTGTTTCCCATTACAAATTGGATTTGGCCTCCAGGGACAGAGCCAGATTTGGCTCTACCGTTCTCAAGAGTCTGTTCCATTGAGCCACCCAGGATAGAGGTGCTAGGGACGCGGTCCCATCAAGCAAGAATGAAGGCGAGATTGACAACTTAACATTGAGAAGTTATGTACCTACCATAACGTTCCATGTTAGTTGTCTTCTCTCGCCTTCTTTCTTGCGACCCTCCCTCCTTCCCCCAAGCCTAGACAGACCTTTCTCTACAAAGAATTATATTTCTGAAAACCATACAGAACTGGTCCTTCTACCATCCTGCAGGTTTTTCTCTTCTTCTTTCTTCCTTTGGGAATTTTTTATGCTAAGTGCTATTGCCCTTTTGTCATCAAACGAGATCTGGGTACTTACCGCCTTGCATCATGGGATATGGGGCTGCCTCGAGCTGGTAAAAGTGACTCTCGAGCTTAGCAAGTGCCTGAGCCGAGGATCGGCTCCAAACCCATCAAGCAAGAAAGAAGGCGAGAGAAGACAACTAACATGGAACGTTATGTTAGGTACATAACTTCTCATTTTCTTACATGTAACTGGTTCATGTTGCGTCAATAACCTGTGCATCCAAATTCATTATGATTCCTGATTGAATGCATTCTTACATGTAAGTGATTTATGTTGCATTAATAACCTGTGCATCCACATTCAACATGATTCCTGATTGAATATATTCTTACATGTAACTGATTCATGTTGCATCAATAACCTGTGCATCCACATTTGACATGATTCCTGATTGAATGTATTCTTACATGTAACTGAATCATGTTGAATCAATAACCTGTGCATCCACATTTCACATGATTCCTGATTGAATCCATTCTTACTTGTAACTGATTTGTATTGCATCATTAACCTGTGAATCCAGATTCTTCATGATTCCTGATTGAATGTATTCTTACATGTAACTGAATCATGTTGCATCAATAACCTGTGCATCCACATTCGACATGATTCCTGATTGAATCCATTCTTACTTGTAACTGATTCGTATTGCATCATTAACCTGTGTATCCAGATTCTTCATGATTACTGATTGAATGTATTCTTAGATGTAATTGATTCATGTTGCAACAATAATCTGTGCATCCACATTCGACATGATTCCTGATTGAATGTATTCTTACATGTAACTGATTCATTTTGCATCAAAAACCTGTGCTTCCACATTCAACATGATTCCTGATTGAATGTATTCTTACATGTAACTGATTCATGTTGCATCAATAACCTGTGCATCCACATTTGACATGATTCCTGATTGAATCTGTTTTTACATGTAACTGATTCTTGTTGCATCATTAACCTGTGCATCCAGTTTTGAAATGATTCCTAATTAACTATATTCTTACATGTATGTGTTTCATGTTGCATCAATAATCTGTGCATCCACATTCGACATGATTCCTGACTGAATTTATTCTTACATGTAACCGATTCATGTTGCATCAATAACTTGCACATCCACATTCGATATGATTCTTTATTGAATGCATTCTTACATGTAACTGATTCATGTTGCATCAATAACCTGCACATCCACATTCGATATGATTCCTGATTGAATGTATTCTTACATGTAACTGATTCATGTTGCATCAATAACCTGTGCATCCACATTCAACATGATTCCTGATTGAATGTGTTCTTACATGTAACTGATTCATGTTGCATCAATAAATTGTGCATCCACATTCGACATGATTCCTGATTGAATCTATTTTTACATGTAACTGATTCATGTTGCATGAATATCCTGTGCATCCAAATTTGACATGACTCCTGATTGAATGTATTCTTATATGTAACTGATTCATGTTGCATGAATAACCTGTGCATCCACATTCGACATGACTCCTGATTGATTGTATTCTTGCATGTAAGTGATTCATGTTGCATCAATAAACTGTGCATCCACATTCAACATGATTCCTGATTGAATGTATTATTACATGTAACAGATTCATGTTGCATGAATAACCTGAGCAACCACAGTCAACATGACTCTTGATTGAATGTATTCTTACATGTAAGTGATTCATGTTGCATCAATAACCTGTGCATCCACATTCAACATGTTTCCTGACTGAATGTTTTCTTACATGTATGTGATTCATGTTGCATTAATAACCTGCGCATCCACATTCTATATGCTTCCTGATTGAATATATTCTACATGTAACTGATTCGTGCTGCATCAATAACTTGTGCATCCACATTCAACATGATTCCTGATTGAATGTATTCTTACATGTAACTGATTCATGTTGCATCAATAACCTGTGCATCCACATTCAACATGATTCCTGATTGAATCTATTCTTACATGTAACTGATTCATGTTGCATTAATAACCTGTGCATCCACATTCAACATGATTCCTGACTGAATGTATTCTTACATGTAACTAATTCATGTTGCATCAATAACCTGTGCATCCAGATTCAACATGATTCCTGATTGAATGTATTCTTACATGTAACTGATTCATGTTGCATTAATAACCTGTGCATCCACATTCGACATGATTCTTGATTGAATGTATTCTTACATGTAACTGATTCATGTTGCATCAATAATCTGCACATCCAGTTTCGACATGATTCCTGATTGAATGTACTCTTACATGTAATTGAATCATGTTGCAAGAATAACCTGAGCATCCACATTTGACATGACTCCTGATTGAATGTATTCTTATATGTAACTGATTCAAGTTGCATGAATAACCTGTGCATCCACATTCGACATGACTCCTGATTGAATGTATTCTTGCATGTAAGTGATTCATTTTCATCAATAACCTGCGCATCCACATTTAACATGATTCCTGATTGAATGTATTCTTACATGTAACTGATTCATGTTGCATCAATAACCTGTGCATCCACATTCGATATGATTCCTGATTGAATATATTCTTACACATAACTGATTCATGATGCATCAATAACCTGTGCATCCACATTCGACATGATTCCTGATTGAATGTATTCTTACATGTAACTGATTCATGTTGCATCAATAACCTGTGCATCCACATTCGACATGATTCCTGATTGAATGTATTCTTACATGTAACTGATTCATGTTGCATCAATAACCTGTGCATCCACATTCGACATGATTCCTGATTAAATCTATTCTTACATGTAACTGATTCGTGTTGCATCATTAACCTGTGCATCCAGATTCAACATGATTCCTGATTGAATATATTCTTAGATGTAATTGATTCATGTTGCATCAATAACCTGTGTATCCACATACGACATGATTTCTGATTGAATGTATTCTTACATGTAACTGATTCATGTTGCATCAATAACCTGTGCATCCACATTCGACATGATTCCTGATTGAATGTATTCTTACATGTAAGTGATTCATGTTGCATCAATAACCTGTTCATCCACATTCAACATGATTCCTGATTGAATGTATTCTTACATGTAACTGATTCATGTTGCATCAATATCCTGTGCATCCACATTCAATATGATTCAAGATTGAATATATTCTTACATTTTACTGATTCATATTGCATCAATAACCTGTGCATCCACATTCGACATGATTTCTGATTAAATGTATTCTTACTTGTAAGTGATTCATTTTGCCTCATTAACCTGTGCATCCAGATTCGTCTTGATTCCTTATTGAATATAATCTTAGATGTAATTGATTCATATTGCAACAATATCTTGTGCATCCACATTCGGCATGATTCCTGATTGAAAGTATTCTTACGTAACTGATTCATGTTGCATCAATAACCTGTGCATCCACATTCAGCATGATTCCTGACTGAATGTATTCTTACATGTAAGTGATTCAGATTCAACATGATTCCTGATTGATTCTATTCCTACATGTAACTGATTCATGTTGCATCAATATCATTTGCATCCACATTCGACATGACTCCTGATTGAATATATTCTTACATGTAACTGATTAATGTTGCATCAATAACCTGTGCATCCACAATTGACATGATTCCTGATTGAATGTTTTCCTATATGTAACTGAATCATGTTGCATCAATAACCTGTGCATCCACATTTGATCTGATTCCTGATTGAATGTATTCTTACATGTAACTGATTCATGTTGCATCAATAATCTGTGCATCCACATTTGACCTGATTCCTGATTGAATGTATTCTTACATATAACTGATTCATGTTGCATCAATAACCTGCCCATCTACATTCGTCATGATTCCTGATTGAATGTATTCTTACATGTAACTGATTCATGTTGCATCAATAACCTGTGCATCCACATTCGACATGATTCCTGATTGAATGTGTTCTTACATGTAACTGATTCATGTTGCATCAATAACCTGTGCATCCACATTCAACATGATTCCTGATTGAATCTATTCATACATGTAACTGATTCATGTTGCATCAATAACCTGTGCATCCACATTCGACATGATTCCTGATTGAATGTATTCTTACATGTAACTGATTCATGTTGCATCAATAACCTGTGCATCCACATTCAACATGATTCCTGATTGAATGTTTTTTTACATGTAACTGATTCGTATTGCATCATTAACCTGTGTATCCAGATTCTTCATGATTACTGATTGAATGTATTCTTAGATGTAACTGATTCATTTTGCATCAATAACCTGTGCTTCCACATTCAACATGATTCCTGATTGAATGTATTCTTACATGTAACTGATTCATGGTGCATCAATAATGTATTCATCCACATGCAACATGATTCCTGATTGAATCTATACCTACAAGTAACTGATTCATGTTGCATCAATAAATTGTGCATCCACATTCAACATGATTCCTGATTGAATCCATTCTTACTTGTAACTGATTTGTATTGCATCATTAACCTGTGAATCCAGATTCTTCATGATTCCTGATTGAATGTATTCTTACATGTAACTGAATCATGTTGCATCAATAACCTGTGCATCCACATTCGACATGATTCCTGATTGAATCCATTCTTACTTGTAACTGATTCGTATTGCATCATTAACCTGTGTATCCAGATTCTTCATGATTACTGATTGAATGTATTCTTAGATGTAATTGATTCATGTTGCAACAATAACCTGTGCATCCACATTCAACATGATTCCTGATTGAATGTATTCTTACATGTAACTGATTCATTTTGCATCAATTACCTGTGTTTCCACATTCAACATGACTCCTGATTGAATGTATTTTTACATGTAACTGATTCATGTTGCATTTATAACCTGTGCATCCACATTCGACATGATTCCTGATTGAATCTCTTTTTACATGTAAGTGCTTCATGTTGCATCAATAACCTGTGCATCCACATTTGACATGATTCCTGATTGAATGCATTCTTACATGTAACTGATTCATGTTGCATCAATAACCTGTGCATCCAGTTTTGACATGATTCCTAATTAAATATATTCTTACATGTATGTGTTTCATGTTGCATCAATAATCTGTGCATCCACATTCGACATGATTCCTGACTAAATGTATTCTTACATGTAACTGACTCATGTTGCATCAATAACTTGCACATCCACATTCAATATGATTCCTTATTGAATGCATTCTTACATGTAACTGATTCATGTTGCATCAATAACCTGCACATCCACATTCGATATGATTTCTGATTGAATGTATTCTTACATGTAACTGATTCGTGTTGCATTAATAACCTGTGCATCCACATTCAACATGATTCCTGATTTAATGTATTCTTACAAGTAACTGATTCATGTTGTATCAATAAATTGCGCATCCACATTCGACATGATTCCTGATTGAATCTATTTTTGCATGTAACTGAGTCATGTGGCATGAATATCCTGTGCACCCACATTTGACACGACTCCTGATTGAATGTATTCTTATACGCAACTGATTCGTGTTGCATGAATAACCTGTGCATCCACATTCAACATGACTCCTGATTGATTGTATTCTTGCATGTAAGTGATTCATGTTGCATCAATAAACTGTGCATCCACATTCAACATGATTTCTGATTGAATGTATTCTTACATGTAACAGACTTATACTGCATGAATAACCTGAGCAACCACAGTCAACATGACTCTTGGTTGTATGCATTCTTACATGAAAGTGATTCTTGTTGCATCAATAACCTGTGCATCCACATTCAACATGTTTCCTAATCAAATGTTTTGTTGCATGTAACTGATTCGTGTTGCATTAATAACCTGCGCATCCACATTCCATATGCTTCCTGATTGAATATATTCTACATGTAACTGATTCGTGCTGCATCAATAACGTGTGCATCCACATTCGACATGATTCTTGATTGAATACATTCTTACATGTAACTGATTCATGTTGCATCAATAACTTGTGCATCCACATTCAACATGATTCCTGATTTAATCTATTCTTGCATGTAACTGATTCATGTTGCATCAATAACTTGTGCATCCACATTCAACATGATTTCTGATTGAATGTATTCTTACATGTAATTAATTCATGTTGCATCAAACACCTGTGCATCCAGACTTGACATGATTTCTGATTGAATGTATTCTTACTTGTAACTGATCCATGTTGCATTAATAACCTGTGCATCCACATTCAACATGATTCTTGATTGAACGTATTTCTACATGTCACTGATTCATGTTGCATCAATACCCTGCACATCCAGATTCGACTTGATTCCTGATTGAATGTATTCTTACATGTAATTGAATCATGTTGCAAGAATAACCTGAGCATCCACATTTGACATGACTCCTGATTTAATGTATTCTTATATGTAACTGATTCATGTTGCATGAATAACCTGTGCATCCACATTCAACATTACTCCTGATTGAATGTATTCTTGCATGTAAGAGATTAATTTTCATCAATAACCTGTGCATCCACATTCAACATGATTCCTGATTGAATGTATTCTTACATGTAACTGATTCATGTTGCATCAATAACCTGCGCATCCACATTCGATATTATTCCTGATTGAATATATTCTTACATATAACTGATTCATGTTGCATCAATAACCTATGCATCCACATTTGATATGATTCCTGATTGAATGTATTCTTACATGTAACTGATTCATGTTGCATCAATAACCTGTGCATCCACATTCGACATGATTCCTGATTGAATGTATTCTTACATGTAACTGATTCATGTTGCATCAATAACCTGTGCATCCACATTCAATATGATTCCTGATTGAATGTATTCTTACATATAACTGATTCCTGTTGCATCAATAACCTGTGCATGCACATTCGACATGATTCCTGATTAAATCTATTCTTACATGTAACTGATTCCTGTTGCATCATTAACCTGTGCATCCAGATTCAACATGATTCCTGATTTAATATATTCTTAGATGTAATTGATTCATGTTGCATCAATAACCTGTGTATCCACATCCGACATGATTTCTGATTGAATGTATTCTTACATGTAACTGATTCATGTTGCATCAATCACCTGTGCATCCAGATTCGAAATGATTCCTGATTGAATGTATTCTTACATGTAACTGATTTATGTTGCATCAATAACCTGTTGATCCACATTCAACATGATTCCTGATTGAATGTATTCTTACATGTAACTGATTCATGTTGCATCAGTATCCTGTGTATCCACATTCAATATGATTTGTGATTAAATATATTCTTACATGTAACTGATTCATGTTGCATCAATAACCTGTGCATCCACATTCGACATGATTTCTGATTAAATGTATTCTTACTTGTAAGTGATTCATGTTGCATCATTAACCTGTGCATCCAGATTCGTCATGATTCCTTATTGAATATATTCTTAGATGTAATTGATTCATATTGCAACAATAACCTGTGCATCCACATTCGACATGATTCCTGATTGAATGTATTCTTACATGTAACTGATTCATGTTGCATCAATAACCTGTGCATCCACATTCAGCATGATTCCTGATTGAATGTATTCTTACATGTAAGTGATTCAGATTCAACATGATTCCTGATTGATTCTATTCCTACATGTAACTGATTCATGTTGCATCAATATCATTTGCATCCACATTCGACATGACTCCTGATTGAATATATTCTTACATGTAACTGATTAATGTTGCATCAATAACCTGTGCATCCACAATTGACATGATTCCTGATTGAATGTTTTCCTATATGTAACTGAATCATGTTGCATCAATAACCTGTGCATCCACATTTGATCTGATTCCTGATTGAATGTATTCTTACATGTAACTGATTCATGCTGCATCAATAATCTGTGCATCCACATTTGACCTGATTCCTGATTGAATGTGATCTTACATATAACTGATTCATGTTGCATCAATAACCTGACCATCCACATTCGTCATGTTTCCTGATTGAATGTATTCTTACATGTAACTGATTCATGTTGCATCAATAACCTGTGCATCCACATTCGACATGATTCCTGATTGAATGTGTTCTTACATGTAACTGATTCATGTTGCATCAATAACCTGTGCATCCACATTCAACATGATTCCTGATTGAATCTATTCATACATGTAACTGATTCATGTTGCATCAATAACCTGTGCATCCACATTCGACATGATTCCTGATTGAATGTGTTCTTACATGTAACTGATTCATGTTGCATCAATAACCTGTGCATCCACATTCAACATGATTCCTGATTGAATCAATTCTTACTTGTAACTGATTCGTATTGCATCATTTACCTGTGTATCCAGATTCTTCATGATTACTGATAGAATGTATTCTTAGATGTAACTGAGTCATTTTGCATCAATAACCTGTGCTTCCACATTCAACATGATTCCTGATTGAATGTATTCTTACATGTAACTGATTCATGGTGCATCAATAATGTGTTCATCCACATGCAACATGATTCTTGATTGAATCTATACCTACAAATAACTGATTCATGTTGCATCAATAATCTGTGCATCCACATTCGACATGATTCCTGACTGAATGTATTCTTACATGTAACAGATTCATGTTGCATCAATCACCTGTGCATCCACATTCAACATGATTCCTGATTGAATGTATTCTTACATGTAACTGATTTGTGTTGCATCAAAAACCCGTGCATCCCCATTTGACATGATTCCTGATTGAATGTATTCTTACATGTAACTGAAACGTGTTGTATCAATATCCTGTGCATCCACATTCGAGATGCTTCCTGATTGCATGTATTCTTACATGTAACTGATTCATGTTGCATGAATAACCTGTGCATCCACATTCGTCATGATTCCTGATTGAATGTACTCTTACATGTACGTGATTCATGTTGTATCAATAACCTGTGCATCCACATTTGACATGACTCCTGATTGAATGCATTCTTACATGTAAGTGATTCATGCTGCATCAATAACCTCCGCATCCACATTTGACATGATTCCTGAGTGAATGTATTCTTACATGTAACTGATTCATGTTGCATCAATAACCTGTGCATCCAAATTCGACATGATTCCTGATTGAATGTAGTCTTACATGTAAGTGATTCATGTTGCATGAATAAACTGTGCCTCCACATTCAATATCACTCCTGATTGAATGTATTCTTACATGTAACTCATTCATGTTGCCTCAATAACCTGCGCATTCACATTCGACATAATTCCTGATTGAATCTGTTCTTACATGTAACTGATTCATCTTGCATCAATAACCTGTGCATCCACATTAGACATGATTCCTGATTGAATGTATTCTTACATGTAAGTGATTCATGTTGCATCAATAACCTGTGCATCCACATTCAACATGATTCCTGATTGAATGTATTCTTAAATGTAACTGATTCATGTTGCATCAATAATCTGTGCATCCACATTCGACATGATTCCTGACTGAATGTATTCTTACATGTAACTGATTCATGTTGCATCAATAACCTGTGCATCCACATTCGACATGATTCCTGATTGAATGTATTCTTACATGTAAGTGATTCATGTTGCATCAATAACCTGTGCATCCACATTCAACATGATTCCTGATTGAATGTATTCTTACATGCAACTGATTCATGTTGCATTAATAACCTGTGCATCCAAATTCGACATGATTCCTGATTGAATGTATTCTTACATATAAGTGATCCATGTTGCATCAATAACCTGTGCATCCAAATTCGACATCCCTCCTGATTGAATGTATTCTTACATGTAAGTGATTCATGTTGCCTCAATAACCTGTGCATCCACATTCGACATGATTCCTGATTTATTCTCTTCTTACATGTAACTGATTCATGTTGCATCAATAACCTGCGCATTCACATTCAACATAATTCCTGATTGAATCTGTTCTTACTAATTCATTTTGCATCCATAACCTGTGCATCTACATTAGACATGATTCCTGATTGAATGTATTCTTAAATGTAAGTGATTCATGTTGCATCAATAACCTGTGCATCCACATTCAACATGATTCCTTATTGAATGAATTCTTAAATGTAAGTGATTCATGTTGCATCAATAACCTGTTCATCCACATTCAACATGATTACTGATTGAATGAATTCTTAAATGTAACTGATTCATGTTGCATCAATAATCTGTGCATCCACATTTGACATGATTCCTGACTGAATTTATTCTTACATGCAACTGATTCATGTTGCATCAATATCCTGTGCATCCACATTCAACATGATTCCTGAAAATGATTCCCAAATGGGGCATTGTACACAATTATGGGCCTGATAAGTGATGAGTAGAGGGGCACAATGACCTCTCTTGATCTAGATGTGAACCCTTTCATGATAAGGTGGGCTATATAGAAGGTCTTTCTAACCACTTTGGCAATGTGCTTGTCAAAGGAGAGATTGCTATCTACTTGGGTCCCCAAATCATTAATTACTTCTTCCGTACATAATGGATTACCACCTATATGGTAATTTGTGGGCACTTTCTTTTTTCCAAAGGGGATGACTATGCACTTTTTGGCATTTAGCTTTAGGCCATGGCTCTGGCACCAGTTATCCATCTCTGTAAGACCCTTTCGGAGGATGCTTTTGTCAGTCGGAGAGTCAATTATAGCACCCAGTTTGCAGTAATCTGCGAACTTGGTCATAGTCCACCCGTGTTAGCCTGTACCTCGGAGAAATATATACCGAACAAGAGATGTCCCAAGACTGAGCCTTGTGGGACACCACTTGTGACTGGTTTATAGTCTGACATGGCACCTGCTATTCTGACCATGTGGGTTCTATCCCTGAGCCAGTTTGCAATCCATCTTGTGACATACGGGTTGATATTTAAGCTGGTGAGCTTATTTATGATGCCCGAGTGGGGTATTGTGTCAAAGGCCTTTGCAAAGTCCAGGTAGGCTGTTAGGAATACCTTCCCTTCATCTATGGCTTTGGTAACTGTTTCAAAGAAGTCGACCAGGTTCAAGAGGCAAGATCTGCACTTAACGAAGCCAAATTGGTTAGGATCCAGTGTCTGGAGGTTCCCAATGTCTTTGTTTATGATTTCCATGATGAGACGTTCCATAGCTTTGCAGATCAGGCTAGTCAGGCTTATAGGGCGATAGTTTCCTGGGTCTGTTGTGGCACCACCTTTGTGGAGTGGGACCACTGTTGCTTGTACGCCTTTCCTTGGGAACATATCCTGTAGTAAGGCTTTGACTGAACAGTGACTTTATATGAGGGTTTAGTTCTACTTGGAGCTCATGTAAGATGCAGCCCGAGACACCGTCTGGTCCCATTGATGCTGTGTCTTTTTGCTTTGGAGAGGGCAGCTCTCACCTGTGCATCTGTGATCTCAGGAAGGCTACACTCTGTTGGGATAGACATTTGCTCTTTGGGGGGGGAGTAGTTTGCACTGAACCTTTCTGCCAGGATGTTGGCAATGTCTGTGGGGTCAGTGAATTTTTTGTCATTTTGCACTAACTCAGAGCATATCTGGGAGTTGCCTCCCAGGTTTCTGACATAACTAAAGAAGGCATTGTGATTATCTTTAGTGTCTTGTGCAATTTTTCTTTCAAAGCTGGCCTTAGAAGATTTTATGAAGGATTGTAGTTTCTTGCTAGTACTGATCAGTGATGCCTTCCCTTTTTGGGATTTTGCTCTGTCATGTAGTAGCTTTCTCCTTCTGTTGTATAGCTTATTTATGGCTGGGGTCCACCAGACAGGTCTCCTGCCTTTGGAGGAGTGAGTCTTGGTTTTATTTGGGATAGCATGCAACATGAATTCCTGTAGGTGTCCATAGAATGCTTTTGTAAAGGATTCTGCATTTTGGGCCGTATTGTCCACTGGCCCGGGGGCTTTGAAAGATTCCACCTCAGTTTTGAGAAGTGTGAAGTTTGATTTTGAGAAGTTCTTCACTGTAGTTTCCTTGGCTAGGGGTGGGGATGGAATATGGATGTCCAGTGAGATTTGTTTATGGTCTGATCTTACCAATGAGGGGTATACCTCTGGTGTGGAACATAGAGACCCCATGTTGGTGATGACCAGATCCAGTATGTTTTCCCCTCTAACCTATGCATCCACATTCAACATGATTCCTGACTGAATGTTTTCCTTCATGTAACTGATTCATGTTGCATGAATAACCTGTGCAACCACATTCAACATGACTCTTGATTGAATGTATTCTTACATGTAAGTAATTCATGTTGCATTATTAACCTGTGCATCCAGATTTGTCATGATTCCTGATTGAATATATTCTTAGATGTAATTGATTCATGTTGAAACAATAATCTGTGCATCCACATTTTACATGATTCCTGATTGAATCTATTCTTACTTGTAACTGATTCGTGTTGCATCATTAACCTGTGCATCCAGATTCTTCATGATTCCTTATTGAATATATTCTTAGATGTAATTGATTCATGTTGAAACAATAATCTGTGCATCCAGATTTGTCATGATTCCTGATTGAATGTATTCTTACATTTAATTGATTCATGTTGCATCAATATCCTGTGCATCCACATTTGACCTGATTCCTGATTGAATGTATTCTTACATGTAACTGATTCATGTTGCATCAATAACCTGTGCATCCACATTTGCATTGATTCCTGTATGAATGTATTCTTACGTGTAACTGATTCATGTTGCTGAATAACCTGTGCATCCACATTCGACATGACTCCTGATTGAATGTATTCTTACATGTAAGTGATTCATGTTGCATTAATAACCTGTGCTTCCACATTCTACATGATTCCTGATTGAATGTATTTTTACATGTAACTGAATCATCTTGCATCAACAACCTGTGCATCCACATTCCACATGATATGGACATTCCACATGATACATGTAATATCAGACTTGTTTGTGGTATATTTCAGTTTGGCCAGTCCTTGACATGCTGTCTTTACTCATGTTGCTATATGCTGGAAAGTTTGTTGTCCGACACTGACACATCACTATGCTGTGTGATGCACCACTGTTTGGTATAACTCCTGCAATTAGATTATGTTTGTGTTGATAAATTCCTGCACACTGCTAGAGCCTAGATGTATTGTGGTACTGGCTCCTTCACATGCTAGTTATCTGTATGATGATATCCTACCTGGAGATGAAACTGTGTGCTCCTCATGTATGTCACATATTTGTTAGAAGAGTCCTCTTTGGTGCTGCATCTTGTAAAGAGTAATCATGACTTTTCCACCATAATAATACCCCAATACTCACTAATCTGACTACCCCTTACAAAAACCTTACTACTCTTTGCTCAGCCAATAAGCTTCTAGTTTCCACTTTATATCTAAAAACAAAGCTGGAGACTCACTTTTCACTAACACAATGGATAAAGCCTGGAACCAGCTTCCAAGTGAACTTTCTACTCTCTCTTCCACACATCTTTTTAAAAAACATCTCAAAGAACATTTTAAAACTCACTGGCTTTGCCCCTGCATGAACCCTGACTGATTTTCCACTTTACTCATTCCTGCTCTCCCTTTTACTTCACTTCTCCGCTGTACTATAATGCACAAATTTTTCAATGCCCTTTTTGCTGTACTGTTTCCTACCTGTACTAACAACAGCAAAAAAAAAAAAAATACTTGTTAGAACTTTTTTAAAAAGTATTACTCTTTGTGTTTTTTCTCTGTCAAATATTGTTTATTCTTCTGTATTTGTTCTTAGTTCATTCCCTTCTAATTACCTCACAACACAATATTTTGCTTTTCTTTTTTCTTTCACAAATATTCCAATACTGTTATTATCTGTACTTGAGAATAGCTTTTTATATTAATATTGTATAATAATGTTTTTCTGTCTATGCTTGGAGCTTTTCTCCCCGGGCCTCTACTGAAAATGGACATGTATCCAGTTAGACTAGCCCGGTCAACAAATGTAAATAAATAAATAAATAAATAAATAAATGTTTCATCTGTAAATCTCCAGATGTATTCCTTGCTGTATGTGTATAAGTTATTACAGGTGAATCATATGCTTATGTTTTCTTTGTTGTATTTTGTGCTACTCTTTTGGGGCAACACTGTGTGAACATTGCAGTTTAGTTTGTGTACTTTTCTCTGTGTTGTTTGTCATGACTCAAAGGTGTGTGTCAGACACTGCCATGTTGCCTGAGCTATGACATATGGCCACAGCCTCTTTCTCCCATGCTTTTTTCTTCTCATCCCTGTATCCTCCTAAGCATCCTGTGACAGCTCTGATAGTCCCACATTTGACATCTGGGTTTCTTGGGGCAGTTCATCTACACCTGCATTTGCTAGGCCACTGTGTTTTGATGTTATCATGCTGTGCAGCATGGCACACATAGTGATTGTCTGTGATTCCTTCTTAGGTGTGTAATGGAGTGCACACTGGATGTGTCCAGACATCTGAATCTTGCTTTTAGCATGCCAAATATACACTTGATGGTGTTTCATGTAATGGTGTGTGCTCTGTTTTATGCATCCTTGGTAAGTGTTGATGGGACTCTGTATGGTGTCATAAGGCATGGCTCCAGTGGATAACTGCAGTTACCTGTTTTTAGGGGGATGAGAAGGAATACTTGTTCATTGTGCTTCCTGTTGCAATGTCTGGCCATTGTTTACAATACAGCAGTGGTCATGTATTTAACTAGCAGGAGCCCCCCCCCCAGTACTTTACCATGTTGGAATGCAGCCCTAGTGCACTTTCCCTCAAAATTTCTGCATCATGCACACTATCAGGGTGTCTTAAAATCATATTTGTAATGAGGCCATCTGTGGAGCACACCATCTGACAGTTGAGAGGTGGACATGTCTTTCTATCGATTTACCATTCAGCATCAGGTACTGCTGGGTGTTTGAATGGGACATGGGTGCAGTCAATTGCACCAAGGCCATGGTGGAAGTTGACAATGGCATAGGAATGTTGAGAAATGGATGTGTTCATCTACTTTGGTGCACATTACTGCCACAAACTTTGCAAGAATGTGACTGGCAACTGTCTAGCATACTCCTACAGCATTATCTGTATGTTGCTGGAATAGCCCAAAGACAAGCATACCCAGACACAAGCTAACTTTTGTTTCTACCAGTACTGGATTACCTCACAGACTGTGAGCATACATGTGGAGTGCACACATCCTGTACACAGCTTGCATTAGCTCTCCAACTAATCTGTATTTTTCTATTATTTTCTGCTCACAGAGCTGGCTTAATTGTAGCCTGGTTCAATGCCTTGTTGGCTACCTTCTGGGATGCCTTTGCAGATCTATCTCTGTTATGGCTTGCAGTTCCCCAGCTTGCTCTAGTGCATTAAATGCTGATTACATGTTTAAAGTTATTTTTGCAGAATCCACATGATTGCATAAGAATTGAAAGAATAAAGTAGCATTAAAGGTAAGCACAAAATGGTTTCCTCTGAGAGCTTTCATAAAATTGTCAGCACATTAGGTTGTTAAATTTTATTTGCATTAGGCACACCTGTTGTATTTTGGAATATGGCAGGCATTTGTGCTGACCACGATTATCCTACATTGAATACATTATTACTTGCTCTTGTTTTATCATCTATTTTGAAATCTTATCCGCCACTGGTATATCAATGCTTTCCTTCTTTTTTTTTTTCAAAACAGGTTTATTGTTTTAACATATAAGAGAAATATCATAACAATTTTATACAAGTAATTAAAAATAGGTATTATTATAACATTCAACAAAACAACTAAAGTATTTACAAAGACATCCACTACAATCAGATCAATTAATTAAACTAAAATACCATGCTATAGAAATTAAAATTTTTTTAACAAATTTTGTAAATTATCCCATACAATAAAATAAGATGTTTTTCTATTTATTCTAGTCCTAATTGTGTTTATTTCCATATGGCACACTATATTCATAACATTTTTAAATTCATTGAACGAAGGAGGTGTATCTGAAATCCAATTTCTAGTTATTATTTTCCTAGCCACTGCTAGAATAGACCATAACAAGGGAAGCTTAACCTTTTTAACACTTTGAGGTACAGGTGTGTTGAATAATATAAGAGATTTAGAAATAATGAAATTATCTGTAAAAAGAGCCTGCAAAATTCATTAATTGACTTCCAGTATTCTTTCAATTTTATACAGTCATAAAACATATGAGCCCAGTCAGCATTAATTTCTACATTACATCTCTTACATAGATTATCTTTATTATTTATTTTATTCATCATCAAAGGTGTATAAAAAGATCTATGTAAAAATTTCCATGTATAAAGTCTCCAGACAATGGAAGATGTAGTTCTATAAACAGATTCCAATATATATTGTTTATCTTGTTGATTTGGTGGGTCCCCATTAATAGAAGTGAAATAATTCCAGTATGAATCTACATTGTAAAAAGTTTCTTGTCTGATAACTTTATGTATGTATGAAAGTTTACCTTTATCAGAAACTTTATGTTGTAAATTTAATATCAAGTAATCAATCAGTGTTGGAATAGATTCTTTAACAGTTATAGACATTAAATCTATTTTATTAATGAGATGTTGTCTAAAGGTCTGAACCTCTAACCAGCAAGTTTCTCTTAGATCAAATTCTTGTTTTAAGAAATCTAGATTTTTAACTTTATTATCAGATATCAACTGATACCAGTACTTTAGATCATTATCTATAGCTAAATGAGTTCCTTCAGAAGTAGATGACAAAAGCATACCCTGAGTATACATTATAGGAAATACAATAAAATTCCATTCCCTATACTTAGGGTGCATGAATATAAAGTTACGATAACTAATAATAATATTTAATGGGTAACAAACCATATGTTTAGGTGTAATAGGTGAAGTACAAAATTCCTTTAGTAACCATAACATGGAGTTATTTACAATCATATTTTATGTGTTAAGGAGATTTTCATGAAGTGTATACTAATTAGCTCCCAATAATCTTTCCATTTTGTGACATATGACTGATCTATTAATAAAGTAATAACTTTTACAATAGAAGAGATAGTATATAAATTAAAGTCTGGAAAAGAAATACCCCTTGAGACCAGCTATTAGTATGTTTCTTTAATGCAATCCTAGGTCTATTAGGTGCCCATAAGAAATTTAACATTAGTGTGTTCAGTTTCTTGATAATTATTTTTGTAGGTGGAAGTATTATTGATTGTATTAAGTATAAAATCTTGGGGAATATTATCATTTTAATAATTGTAAGTCTCTCCTCCATAGTAAAAACATATTATTCCAGGTATTAAAAAGATTTTGTATATTAAGAAAACAGGTATTATAATTATTATATATAATAGATTTAATATCTTTAGATAGTATTATACCTAAATAAGTTATCTGACCTGAATTGGGTACATATTTAGTAAAATCACTAATGAGAATATTTTTTCGTGTATATACAGGTAGTATTTTAGTTTTTTTCTTCATTGAATATTAAACCAGAAATACTTTTAAAATTCATCATGTTATCAAATAGAGACTGTATAGAAGAATTAGATCCTGCTGATGTAATTAGAACATCATCTGCAAAAAGTTGAATTTTGGATGTTGTATTTTCATCTATTTCAAAACCCTCTATGTCAGTACTGTTTCTGATCAAATTAGCCCAAGGCTCCATTACTAAAGTGAATAATAGTGGAGAAAGTGGACATCCTTGTTTTGTACCTTTAAGAATGGGTATTTTTTGTGAAACATATGTTCCTACCTTAATATAAGCCAACGTTCCTTTGTATCAATGCTTTCCTTCTGAGTGCTGCATTGTGCTCTACTTTCTTTTGGAATCCAGCCTTATGTTTTCCAGAAAGTAGAAGAATACTTGCATCCCACAGATGACAGCATCACATCTTTAACGTCATCATTATCAATTTCACTAAGATGGAATTGAGAAAAGTTCCAAAATTTAAAATTGATTTTAATTTCTGAGTCTAAAATAATTGTATTAATTTTGATAGATGTGACTTTATGCCAGTTTTATTCTTAATAATTATTGAAAAATATTCTAACAGTTTGGAGTAATTATTCTTTACCACTTCAGGCATTAAATTTCTTTTGTTTTTTACTTCCAAAAAATGTATACATTTTCTGTCATTAAATAATTTGTGCTTATTAAGTTATAATTTCTTGAAATTGTATCTGTTGTTAGAATATCTGATTTGTTTAATAAATTCATCCAAAAATAGGATTATGAAATTTAAATTTCTACATCAACTAATCTTTTTTACTGTCATTAACTCCTTTTGTAAATGCAATTGGAATAAAGAATTTCAAAGAATTATTTCTATATAAACCTAAAAATTGATTTAGGTAAACTGTATGCAGACCCCTCGAAGTAATTTTAATAGTTTTAATGCTGAGAAATCACGTATATGTTCTGGAAATAATTTCTATTGTAATTCATATGAGTGGAATTACATGAATAATACACAATATTTTTGTAATACTAGCATTTTGATTAATAGCAATCTATTGTCTTCCATTATAAAAATAATGTATATATTGATAATATCATTTAAGTTATAATAACAGAAGTGGATATTGAAACAGAATGAAAAATGAATCCCATACTGAAGAAAAGGGTAAAGGGAAACTTGAACAATATTTTAACTTATTCCTGCTATACCAAAGCAGAAATCTGACCATAAACAGAAGCATAACTGTAAGGCTACATAAAATAAGAGAGAAAGTGGCACTGCCAGTTTCCAGATGGATGAACATTGTTTCCATGGGTGGCCTTTGACAGGAGAAGAACTTGATAAAGAGAGTAGGTCTGTACTTCTAGGAGAAAAGGCTATGACATTCATTTCAGATCAGAATACTGGGGAACATAATGCTGACTTTGTTGACCTCCAGGGGAACCATGTAAATTTCAAACAAGCTTAGTGAAAAACAATATACTAAGCACACTTAGTGGGAATACAGGAAAGGTAAATAAGAAACCAAAGGAACAGAGCAGTCCCACTTTATACAGATACTATGAGACAAGAAATGACTTGCTCAAGTGGAGAACCAAAGGCAAAGATTAAATACTGAGACAATAATTAGCTACAAAGTATGTTACTTTATTTGGAATGCAGTTAGAATTTAACTACATTTTGAGTGGTAATGTAGGAAGGGATAGGGCAAAACTAGAATTTTAGCTAGATTTTACTGTCCTGATATCATAAAGGATGTAGAGAACTTCTGTGTATCTTGCAGAAAGTGCCAAAGGATAGCACCTAACTGTTATTTTATGAACCCTTAGATACCCTTACGCATTGTGAGCGTCCCATTTGAATATATAGCAATGGGCACTGTAGGTCCACTTATAAAATGTGAATAACCTATGAACCTATGAACCTATAAGCACCACTGGTATATCTGAGCAGTTATTGATTATACAACAACATTTCCTGAGTCTATACCCTTATGAAGAGTCAATGTGAAGACCATGGCAGAAGAATTAGTATTTTTTTTTCCGCTAGACAAGGGATTCTCTGAGAAATTCTCACTTACTAAAGCACCACCTTCCTTGTCCAGAGCAACACATAAACTTTGCCAGTTGTTCTGAAAGTGAAACAGCTAAGGCCATCTGTATACCACCCTAAAACAGATGAAGTAGTTGAAGCCTTTAATAAGCTTTAGAATCCATGCTATAAAAAAGCTGTAGAAGTAAATAACAGAAACGGGGTCGAACAGCTTCTTCATCTTCTCTTTGTTGTAATAGAAATACTCATAGCTGGGTTTAGGCATCTGCACACTCTGAAGTCACTGGGGGATCTAACCACTGCAGGTTGTCTTATTTTAATATTTTGTTAGATGTTCTTTAAATCCGGAAAAGCTAGTAGAGATATACTGTCTACATAATAAACCAGGCAGATAATAATAATAACACTTGGGATAATGAATCCTAAGGATTTTCCACCACTTTTTCTGATTTAAAATTCAAAATTATTTCTGGTTGCAGTAACAGTGTTTTTCAAGTAGCAGGTTTCATAACTTTATTAAATGTTTTGTCCCTGACTTAGTTAAATCCTTCTGTTCAGTATTCTTGCCACTAAAATTATCATCATAGCCATCCTTAGACATCTGCAATAAACACAGCTGTGAGACCCCCCCCCCACAATTATCCTTGATTGTGTGGGGGTCCTACAAAAGCTGCTGCTGACTGGGATAAAATGAGGAGGAAAAAAAAGATCCTTCATTCATTCTTCAATTACCTGCTTTATCCTAAACAAGGTTGTGATATGATGTTGTTTGGATAAAGCCGTTGATCACTGAATGAATATGCATTGAGTAAACACTATAGATTGTCAGACCAGAGTAATCAATCTCAGTGCTTAACTGGGATTTTAAGAGGAGTAGATGGTCTTGATTTTCAGGAATTGTTTTCTCTTTCAGAGAGTTTTATAAATACTGACAGGACATCAGCTGTTTTAACTCTTAACTATTTTGCTCAAGAATTCTGGGAAAAACAGGTACTGTGGTGGCATATAGGGATAAAGCACTGATTACTGCACAGCTGACACAGGTTTGATTAGCAGCTCAAGCTACTGCTAGAGCAGCAGGAAGGGGTGGACATGCCCATCTTGAAGAGGAGCTTGCTCATTAGTGATGCTTCTTAAGGGGAGGCATGGTCCAAAGAGAGGAGCTGTCCATGGACATAACCAATGAGCATGGAGGGTGGGGAAAAGTAAAATGGGTAGGGCATATAATAAAAATAAAAACTTTGGATGGAAGAACAGATGGATGAGACCCAAGAACACCATTAAGATGATGACCAGTCTCAGCAACACCAGAGTAAGTGTGGTAGGGGTAGGAGGATGGCTAATAGACCCAGCCTGGACATGAGGCACTGGGTGTAGGGCCAGTAATAATAATGTCTGTGGGGACAAAAAAAGAAAAAAGAAAAAAAAAGAATTCTGGGCAAAACCAAAAATAATGGCAGAATAAATGTTAACAATCAGGAAAACTTTTTAAATATTATTCAAATTTACTTAACAAGATAAAAGAATAACCTATTTTGCATCATCATCATCATCATCATCATCATTGTCATCATGATCGTCATCGTCATCATCATCAGCATCATAACCATCATCATCATGATCATCGTCATCATCATTATCATCATCAGCATCATAACCATCATCATCCTCATCATCATCATTGTCATCATGATCATCGTCATCATCATCATCAGCAGCATCATAACCATCATCATCACCATCCTCATCATCATCATCATCATGATCATCGTCATCATCATTATCATCATCAGCATCATAACCATCATCATCATCCTCATCATCGTCATCGTCATCATGATCATTGTCATCATGGTCATCATCATCATCAGCAGCAGCATCATAACCATCATCATCCTCATCATAGTCATCATCGTTGTCATCGTCATCATCGTGATCATTGTCATCGTCGTCATCATCATTATCATCATCAGCATCATAACCATCATCATCATCCTCATCATCGTTGTCATTGTCATCACCACCATGCATTTTTGGATGGTAAGAAGTATGAAACTCCCTCTGGCATTACAGATTGTGTTAATTCTGAATGATTTACTAGAGAATTAAAATGTTTATTAGAGACAGAGCAAAAATATGAGGCAAACTCCAGGGCATTCTGTAAAACCAGGGATAGTGACAAGTATACATTACCATGAGGACTACTAAACAGTCTAACCTGGTGAGGCAGTGCTAATGTTCCACAATGTTTTGCTGTTTGCTGAAATCAGTAGAAAAATAGAATTGTTATGGCTTATGTTTGTGCCTTTCACTTTCTATCAGAAACGTCACTGGCACTGCTGTTATGCATGCATGTGTGTGGGGGTGTGTGTGGTTGAAGTGCATTTAAAAACAATAAGTTGGCCATAATTTCTTTCACTTACCATTACAAGCATAATAGTTGTCCTTCTTTGTTGGTTTGACAGGAAGATGATACATGTGAAAGTGATTGCTCATTGCCACAGTGGTGCAGTGAGTAACACTCTCATTGCCACAGTGGTGCAGTGAGTAGCATTGCCATCTCACAGTGTTTTGCTATAGTTGAGTTGTTGGTTGTACCTTTTTCTATGAGGAGTTTGCATGCCCTGTCTGTCTCTTATTTTGTATCTAGTTTTGTGCTCTGCTTTTTTCCCAGCACCTCAAAGACATGCAGTAGGTAAACTGGCACTCCTCCAGTTTCCCTGAAGGTGAGTGTGTTTTGTGTGTGCGTGTGTGTGTGTGTGTGTGTGTGTGTGTGTGTGTGCATGTGCGTGTGCATTTGTGTGCATGTGTGTGTGTGTCTGTGTGAATATGCATATATTATTGTGTGTGTGTGTGTGTGTGTGTGTGTGTGTGTGTGTGTGTCTGAATATGCGTATATTATTGTGTGTGTGTGTTTGTATTTGTGTCTGTATGTACGTGTGTCTGTGTGTGTCTGTGTGTGTGTGTGTGTGTCTGTGTGTTTGCATGTGTCTGTCTGTGTGTGTGTGTCTGTGTGTGTGTGTGTGTGTGTGTGTGTGTGTGTGTGTGTGTGCGTCTGTATGGGCGTGCATGTGTGTCTGTGTATGTGTGTGTGCCTGTGTGTGTGCGTGTGCGTGTGTGTGTGTGTGTGTGTGTGTGTGTGTGTGTGTGTGTGTGTGTGTGTGTGTGTGTGTGTGTGTGTGTGTGTGTGTGTGTGTGTGTGTGTGTGTGTGTGTGTGTGTGTGTGTGTGTGTGTGTACACTGATTTTTATTTGTGCACACATATAGTAATAGCGGTCACAAACATAACTCTTCCAAGTTATTTTTCAAAAATAATGCATAAAATGCTTTACAGAACATTTAGGCCCTTAGAGCTTCTATGGTCTCGTGGTCCGTACATCCTAGATTGTATAAGTGGATTTTGACATGGACATAGTGATCGCCTCTGCTCACAGCCACACCTGTTCTAAAACCAGCCCTGCTTAGAGATGTGTACATAAGATTTATGCAGCTTATGGATGGGGCTAAGGCTGGTGTGGTCACTATTTCTTCAATTTTCCTGACAATCAAACTTCAGTAGTCTGCACAAGAGGTCATTATAGGTTCATAGGTAGGTACTAGGCTAACTGCCTGAGAGCATTTATAAGCCTATCCAGAATGTGTCGGCTTTCGCCAACCCATTGATTAATTAACTGATCCTCCGTCAAGCAGAGCCAATTAAGTGATCCCAGGGGTGTCTTTTCTGTTACCCATCCACTCGTCAAGGTTTCTCTTGAAGAGTGTTAGTGAGGGGGTTTGCCTGATGTAATTTGGAATTTTGTTCCAAAGCATGGGGAGTCTCTGTGACAGGAATCTATCCCTCCAGCATGTTCTATTTATTGTTTTGGCGAGGTTTAGCTCACTAGAGCGGGTGGCTGACAGTGACTTTTATTTCTTTAGGTGGAGTATGTCCATCATTTCTGAGTTGTACATGTCTTTGTAAGTCAGGCAGACATCACCTCTGAGTAAGCAATATGCCACTGAGTACAGCTGGAGTTTTTTCAACTGGGCTGCATAGGACATATGTTTGAGACCAGTAATCCTCTTGGTGAGGTACTTTTGTGGTCTTTCCAGCTGTTGGAAGTGTCTTGCGAGGTACATCCCAAATGGGACATTGTACTCTTTGATGGGTCTAATGAGTGATGAGTAGAGGGGCACTATAACCTCTTTATTTCTAGATGCGAACCCTTTAGTAATTAGATGGGCCACATAGAAGGATTTCCTAACTACTTTGGCAATATGATTGTCAAAGGAGAGATTACTATCTACCTGGGTCCCCAGATCTCTTATTACCTTTTCTGTATTAAGGGGGCTACCACCTATGTGGTAATTTGTGGGTGTTTTGTTTTTTCCCCAAATGGGATGACTATACATTTTTTGGCATTTAGCTTGAGGCCATGACTTTGACACCAGGTGTCCATTTCAGTAAGGCCCTTTTGGAGGATGTCCATGTCAGCCGGAGAGTCAATTATGGCTCCCAGTTTGCAGTCATCGGTAAATTTGTTTAGCCGTAGTCCTTCTGTGTTTGCTTGTACTTCTGAGAAGTATATGCCAAACAATAGGGGTCCCAGGACCGAGCCTTGTGGGACACCACTTGTGACTGGTTTAGAGTCGGACATGGAGCTCGCTATTCTTACCGTGTGAGTTCTGTCTGTAAGCCAGTTGGCAACCTATCTCATGACGTAGGGGTTTATGTTCAGGCTGGTGAGTTTTTCTGTAATACCAGAGTGGGGAATGGTATTGAAAGCCTTGGCGAGGTCAAGGTAGGCTGTGTGAACCACCTTTCCCTTATCTATGGCCTTGGTTACTGTCTTGAAGAAGCCAACCAGGTTTATTAGGCATGATCTGCACTTAACAAAGCCGAACTGGGTTGGGTCAAGTGTTTGGAGATTCCCAATGTCTTTGTCAATGAGTTCCATGATGATGCACTCCATAGCCTTGCAGATCAGTCTAGTCAGGCTTATGGGGCGATAGTTACCAGGGTCAGTTGTGGCCCCTCCTTTGTGTACAGGAATAACCTTTGCTGTGCGCCATTCTATGGGCACATAGCCTGTGGAGAGACTGAGGTTGAACAGCGTATTTAGGTGGGGGGGTTAGTTCATTCTATAGTTTGTGCAAGACGCAGCCTGGGATGCCATCTGGTCCCACTGACGCTGTGTTTTTGGCTTTTGAAAGGGCTGTTTTCACCTGTGCGTCTGTGATTTTTGGGGCACTGCACTTTTCCGGTATTGTTGTGGGCCCTTTTGGAGGTGAGAGGGGGGTGAAGTTTGCACTGAATCTATCTGCCAGGATGTTGGCAATATCAGTAGGTTCAGTATATTTTGTGCTATTTTGCACTAGTTCAGTGCATATCTGCGAGTTGCCACTTAGATTCTTAACATAGCTAAAGAAGGCTTTGTGGTTATCTTTTGAATCCTTGGCTATTTTTCTTTCAAAGTTAGCCTTGGATGATTTCATGAGGGACCTCAGTTTTTTACTGATACTGATCACGGATGTCTTTCCTTCTTGGGATTTGCTTTTTTTTCTGAAATAGTTTCCTCCTTCTATTGTATAGCCTATTTATTGCAGGGGTCCACCAAACTGGTTTCCTTCTTTTAGAGGAGTGAGTCTTGGTTTTGCTAGGGATGGCACGATCCATGCATCCTTGTAGGTGCTCATAGAGTGCATTTGTAAAGGTTTCTGCATCTTGGGCAGTGTTATCCTTTATCATGGGGGCTGTGAAACTTACCACCTCTGTCTTAAGTAAGGTGTAGTTTACTTTAGAAAAGTTTTTTACTGTGGTTTCCTTAGTTGGGGGTGGTGGTGGGGTGTGGACATCCAGAGTGATTAGTTTATGGTCTGATCTAACCGATTACGGGTTGACCTCCAGTGTGGAACACCTGTCGCCCATGCTGGTGATGACCAGGTTCAATATGTTTTCACCTCTGGTATGGGAGTTTACCAGCTGATCCAGGGCGTTTGAGTTGATGAATTCCAGGAAGCATGGATGATCTCAGAGGTATCATGCTGTGCCACTAACCTGGAGGTGTAGGTATCCTTGATGAATATGGATACACCCTCTCCTTTTGTGTTTCGGTCCGTGTTTTCTGGCCGAAATGTGTGGTATGAGTTGTAGCCCGGTAGTGCTGGGGTGCTCTCTGTAGCCTTGAACCAGGTTTCAGTTACTGCACAGATGTCAACGTTCTCCACACTGAGGAGTGCTTCAAGCGCATGCATTTTGAGATTTAAACTCTTGGCATTGAGTAGCATAACCCTCAGTTTTTTGTTAATTGTGCTGCTTACAGAGGTGGGTTTGACTTTTGAGCCTTGCCTAAAAAAGGCACTATGGGGGCAGCAAGAGCCTTGGCCAGTATTAGAAAGCCTAGGGGTGACAGGTGCAAGCCATCTCTTGCGAAGCAACGCAGCTTGTCGAGCATGTCATCCCAGGCTGACAGACACTGGATCCCCTTTGAATGACACCAGAAGCTTAGCCAATTGTTGAAATTGATCATTTTTTCTTTATACTGAGGTATCATTCTTGGTGAGGGCAGGATGATACTCAGGGTCAGGGTCATACCAGTCTGGGCTACATAATCAGAGAGCTCTTCCATGTCTCTTTTCATGTAGTCCAGGGAGGTACGTCTCAGGTCATTCACACCAACATGAACAATGACAGAGTCATATTTGTACTTGTTCTGGAGTGAACTGAGTGCTTGTGTTATGTGGTGGATTCTGGCTCCCGACAGGCAGCTAACCTAGTGAGTGGGATGTCAGTGTGCCTGACTATAGAGTCACCTATTACTAGTGTGTTAGGTATGTTATTTCGCCTTAAGGGCTGTGATTGTGCGGCACACTGATTTTGTGTTTTATGTGTTGTCTGGTTTGTGACGGGAAGTGCAGATTGATTGGGTGTTTGCTTTGGAGGTCTCTGATGCTTTTGCAGGTTTTTATATAGAGCCTCTGAGTATAATTTGTGTATTTATGTGTATTTTTTGCCAGTGCTGTTTTAGTAGGTCTGTGTGCGGCTGGAGTTGTGGTGCAAGTGTTAACCTTCTCCTCTTGACTGTCTGTTCCAGTCTTGGGTGGAGACAGCTTAGCTTCCAGTTTGGCTGTATAATTGCATCTCTCGCATTATTAGTGTTTTGTGGTAGGAGGAGAGGGTTGTCTGTGTACATGAGGCAGTTGTAACATTGCAAGATTCACCAGCTGGACTGAAGAGTGCACCTGAAGTTGCCCTTTGGTCATGCCTGAATAGTAAGTTGAGCTGCTTAGTCGCTTGGTTGGTGAGGGGTGAATAAAGAGCCTGGGCAATCAGTGTCAGGGTATATTAGTACTTAATATTAGGTCTGAGCAAGTGCTGGGCTGTAAGATGCTTTTTGAGTGCTTGGGTTGAGAGTTAGACTAGTTTCAAGGGAAAAAATGAAGAGGAGACTTAGTGGAGCCGGGAATAATTTAACCATAGCTAACCGGCACTGCCCAGTGTGCAAAACTGTACAAACGCGTTTTTTATAGTAGGAAATGAAAGAGATAGAAATTAGCCCAAAACGGCCAATAAACTACTAACTTCTGGGCTGGAACTACTCCACCAGGGACAGATAGGTTGCTCAAAGCTCCCCTCTCTCACAGGTGAACAGAGAAACTTCCTTCTATCCAGGTTCCTCTGTGAGGCTGGTCAAAGGGCGACTGCAATAGGTCTGGCTTACTAGTATACCCTCCAGGTTCCTTTGTAAGGCCACACAGACCACAAAGGTTCTTCTAAGAACCCGCAGACCACATCTGCAGGAGACCAGCCTTACATAAGGGGGCACCTACTGAGATCTGATCTGACAGGATACCTAGGGCGGCCCTTGTAAGGGCCACTTCAGCTCTAACCAACACAACAACAGCCCGCTTCAGGGCTTCAACAGTCCTCCTCGGGACTACAACAGTCCTTATCAGGACTTCAACAGTCCTCTTCAGGACTACAACAGCCCTCATCAGGACTACAACAGCCCTCCACAGGGCTACAAAAGTCCACATCAGGACTACAACAGCCCTCCTCCGGGCTACAACTATAAGGACACCCCAGGACAGCTACAATACGAATCATCTACTGAAAAGTCCTTTTGAGGACTACTTCCTGAGCCTCCAAAAAGCACGATTCTTTCCAGGTAGAGTGCTCTTCCCTGCTGAAATTTATACCCACTCTGTGGGCTACACTCTAGGAGCAGTAGGTTTCCCTCCCTTGTACGTTCTTTCTATCCAAGTAAGGTATGGGCAACTCAGAAACTAGTATCACAGCCCTGAATTCAGCACTAGCCTGAAAACTGGACTATACTAGCTTAGAAAGGCTGGAAACAAGGAATTTTTTTTGTTTGTTTTTTTGAAAAGATGAGGCAAAAACTTTAAAAAATACACTTAAAACAGCTTTAAACGACTACAAACAATCAAAAATGCTATTGCACTGTAGTGTGTAGCCTATAACAGTTAAACAAATTATTTAAATAAAAAACAACTTTTTAAAAGTGCAGGCAGTCAAATAAGTACAATATGTGAAAAAAAAACAAGCTTATAAATCACAATAAACACTGAAAAATCTGTGTTTAGGTGGAAAACAGTTAAGTACAGCAAGAAAATATAGAAAACTGATACTTAATCACTCCAAAGTCTCTCTCCTAAGCTAGAAGGCTTGTATCAGTTTAAGGCTTTTTAGTGCTACCCAGTAGGTTAGTTACAGGAAAGATGTGAAACAAGCGCAGATGTGGTCTTTTAAACCAGAAAGTTGAAAGAGATGGACAAACTGTCCAAATGGTCAATAAACTACAATTTCTGGGCCAAGAACCTCTCCTCTCATGGTATACAGGCTACCTAGTGCTTACCACTCCCACTGATAAGCTAGAAGGCTTTCCTCCAACACAGAAAAGCTTGTGGGGCCCAGAAGCTTACCAACAGTCCTGGATACAGCAACTCTGTATCTGGACTAGGCTAGTTACAGGAAAGGTGGGAAGCAGGTGGAAGTGCTGCTTTTAAACCAGAACATTGAAAGAGATGGAAAAAAAACTGCCCAAACGGCCAATAGCTACAATTTCTGGGCCAGGAACCACTCCTCTTGTGGTAGATAGGCTACCTAATGCTTACCACTCCCACTGATAAGCTAGAAGGCCTCCCTCCAACACAGAAAGGCTTGGGGGGCTCAGAAGCTTGCAAAGAGTCCTGGAATACAGCAAGTCTGTACCTGGACTAGACTAGTTACAGGAAAGGTGGGGAACAAGCACAAACATAGGCTTTTAAGCCAGCAAGCTGAAAGAGATGGAAAACTGTCCAAACGGCCAAATAAACTACAATTTCTGGGCCAAAACTCACTCTTCCCATGGAGAATAGGCTACCTAGTGCTTACCATTCCCACTGATAAGCTGGAAGGCTTTCCTCCAACACAGAAAGGCTTGGGGGCTCAGAAGCTTACTAACAATCCTGGATACAGCAACTCTGTAATCGGACTAGGCTAGTTATAGGAAAGGTGGGAAACAGGCACAAGTGCAGCTTTCAAACCAGGGACCACTCCTCTTGCGGTAGATAGGCTACCTGATGCTTACCACTCCTACTGATAAGCTAGAAGGCTTCCCTCCAACACGGAAAGGCTTGGAGGGTTCAGAAGCTTACAAAGAGTCCTGGATACAGCAAATCTGTACCTGGACTAGACTAGTAACAGGCAAGGCAGGAAACAAGTGCAAACACAGGCTTTTAAATCAGAAGGTTGAAAGAGGTGGAAAATCTTCCCAAACGGCCAATAAACTATAATTTCTGGGCCAGAAACCACTCCTTCTGTGGTAGATATGTTACCTAGTGCTTACCACTCCCACTGATAAGCTAGAAGGCTTCTTTCCAACACAAAAGGGCTTGGGGGGGCTCAGATTGTAGCTTGTGTAGGGACATTGTACTGTCTAGAAGGAGATGAAATATAGTACTGTGGTCATTACTTTTTCACATTGATCCCATTAATACATCAGACAAATATACAGATGACTGCCTTTGGGACAGGAGTGGGAAGTGAGGAGGCATGCTATGTATATATATGACAGCAGGCACTTGAAATACTTGAATGTGGCCATTTGAACCTCTGTTTTCATCCCAGTCTAACAGATGAGAAATGCACATATAGAGACTGTTTTTTTTTTTTGGAAGTGGGTGGGCAGGCAGTCAGTATACCTAGACAGAATGTGTATCCCCTCAAATATTTCTCTTGTTAGTTTATTGTGAGTTATCATTTTGCCAGCAACATTACATCTTGGGCAAAACTTATGTATTTCCTGAAAGAAAAATATAAGGCCAAAATGTTTTTCTTACTCATAATTTTTGTTAAAGCATCTACTTTAAAAAAGCTTGGGAAAAATGCAATTAAAGGTACCTCAGAGCATCTATAACCCTATGATTTATTGGGGCCACCCCCATTTAATTGAATTATTTCCTACATAGTTATAAGAATGCTGTCTTGGTCAGGTAAGGGGTGTTGAAATCATGCAAGGAAAAGTAAAGCTGAATGGCTACAGTGAATTTCTTTTCCTTAATCATATTTTATTTCTAGCCATCATTGCATTTAAAGGTTGTAAAATGTTTAAAATGCACCTCACAGCATATAGAAAGCCATGGCTTCTTGAAAAAGTTGAAGAATAAGGCAAAATGTGAGACAAGTAAGATACAAGTAATGTGAACAGTGTGGAGAGCACAAGATAGTGTGGAAAATAAGGTGACACCTGGAGGATGTGAAACAGTAGCCAGGGGGAGGAGGCCGCAGAGCCCTTTGCCTAGGGCACCATTTCACCTAAGGCCAGCCCAGTACCTTTAGTTGTTATAATGTGTCATCACTCCAACTAAATGCCAGTCTCTATAAAGATCCCTCTGTGAGATGAGCCAATACAACGTGGTACCCAGGGCTGGATAGTGTAAGAACACAGTAGCTACAGTTCAGTCTGTGCATACAACTCCTGAAACTCTGCAACATAAACTAAATAACAGTTTAGGAGGGGTGGAAGTGCTAGGGTGATACTTAGACTTTAAGGGTTCAGGTGGCTCCCAAATTGACACTTTCTGGTGCTCCCCAAAATGCTAACACTGACCCTGGAAGAACATCAAACCTCAATAGATATAGACAAAAATATAAATATGCAAATAAATATAGATATAGATGGATATATAGTGAGCAAAAGTAATGTGGAAGGAGGAGAACACACCATCTAAATGTGTGATAGAGCATTTTTCATTATAGAATAAAAACTATAATGCTTTTTGTAACAAAACATATAGACAGATCAGAGGAGGCACAAGTGACAGCACAGAATAAAGATACTCATCTTAGAAAATTTAAACTGGGAGATGAAGTACATGGGTTAATACTCACTAATGAAAATAAATTAATTGCAAATGAAAATAATCTTTTGAAGTGTCAGAGAAAATAAGTGAAGAGAATTATAAGGTAAGACAACCATAAAAAAAAGAAAACCAGAACAGTTATTCTGCAGAAATATTCTCTGCCATTGTGAAAAACTGAAGTTTTTGTTAGAAGTATGCTTCTAGAAGTAAAGACCCTCCAATATGTCAAAGTTAGAATGGAGTATAAATTATCCATGTCTCAAAAGCATAACAGAAAATAATTTGTATTCAGGAACAGGGACATAATCTAAGAGTTCCTGGCAGAACCACATGTATGTCTTTCAGCAAAATAATGTAGGAACCATGCCTGTTGAAAAAGCACATACCAGGTATCAGAATTCCCAATGACAAGCAGTCAAGGAAAAGGCCAAGCAATACATAAACATGGGGCCGTAAAAGGTTTTGAAAATGAGTTAAACAAATATATTTAACTTGTGTACAAGCTTAACTCTATAAAGCTTTGCAATGACAGTAGGAAGTAAATAGCATCTCGATATTTGATTCATAGCCCCTACTACCCACATAGAGAATGAATTGACTGAAAAAAATGCACACTGCTAGGTTTCTGTCTACTATAGACCTAAAGAAAGGCTACTGGTAAATTTCACTAGTCCCTGAAGCTAATGAAAAGATGGCATCCCCTATACCAGATGAACACTTTCACTGTTAAGTTCTGAAGCTTGGTCTTCATGGAGCACCAGTAACACTACAGAGGCTGATGGATAAGACTTACGATCCCACACAAGACAGGCATCAGACTGCTTGGATGAGAAAATAATATTCTCCAAAGAAATGGAAAGGCACGTGCATAAAGTCCACGCCATTCTGAATTCCTTGTGCCATGGTACTCTGCCAGATAACCCAAGTTAAGTGCAAGTTAGTTATGACAGAAGTCTGCTATTTGGTCTATATAATAGGCAGAGGGATAATGATTGCACAAGCTGAAAAGGATGAAGCACATCAGATCTGGCCAATGTTAATCACAAAAAAGCAGGTAAAGGCATCACTTTCCCCCTGCCTGATGTAAGCAAGTGAAAGTTCAAAGGGCAGTTCAGTCTGAACAAGCCTTTAGAAAACCAATATGTATGCTGCATTTCACCGATATACAGATAACTTCTCCATGCAGTGCCTCATGCACACACTGATACCACCAAAGTGGGACACCAGTGTAGCGTTGTCCCAGATGGTAGGGGTTGAGGAATTTTACATCAATTATATCAGCTAAAAATTATAAAATGCTGAGAAATGCTATTATATGATAGAAAGGGAGTGTATCTTCATTAAATTATCTTACAATTCTCATTTTTTTATTTATTTACATATTTATTTGGTAACTGAGTAGGTAGACTGGTTTGAAGACCCTTTTCAGCCATGACTTTTGCTCAGAGGCAATAACCAGTACAAGTAAACAAGTTATACACTTCAAATATGATAGATTGTTAGGTTGAAGTAGTTGAAATAATTTGGACAGTTCATAAACAATTATACAATGACTGACAATTAACATTCAAAAACGTACACACTGATCGGTCAGCCCAACCAGTGTGCCCATTGTAAAATCCGTATATACCAATAGAAAAAAGCCTGTTCGCCCGGACTTTCTTCTATTAATATATGCTTTGGAGATTTCAGTTTTCTTCTATTTTTATTAAAAAAAAATAAACTTACATATCCAGACACTTCAGAAGTATGAAAGAGATGAGACAAACAAAATATAACGATAATCAGGTACGTTATGCAACAACTAGAGAAATATACCTGCTTATCCTTACATTTTCTAAGCCCTCTTTCTCTAATTATGTCTGAACGGTTCCAGATTTCAAAATTTTCTGTATTTAAAAAAAATAAATAAAAAAGCAATACGGATCTTCCTTTCTCCATTGCTTCATTTCCACAGCACTGATGTACTGCATAAGCATGAGAACTTAAGTCCCATATGCATGCGCAGTACCTCAAGAAAGCCCCATGATACCAGGGAAAAATATGAAAGAGCACCACGGCACCATTATACAAGGACATTATTTAAGAAAAGCAAGTAACTTTTTTCTTTAATAATGTCGTATAATAGCAATAATCCATGGCTGGGTGTGGGTAATGCTGGCTTTACCCATGGTTGGCTTTGTTTACTCACTCGAGCTTTGCCCTTGTGACCAAACCAACCAACTGTAAGTAAATCCAGCATTAGCCACACCCAACCATGGGTTATTGCTATATTATACATTGTTTTAAAGTTGAATGTTATACAGTTATTATACATTTCTAATAAAGTAACAGGTTTACATTAGGTATTATCAGTTTACATGAGTTGCTAAAAAGTTTGGCTTTAAGTAGTTGCTTCTTGAAGATCTAAAACTGAATTTCCTTAAAAAAGAAAACTCTTATGGAAGTGAGTTAAAAAAGTAAAAAACAGAGATTACAGAGAGGCCTTGAGACTAAGAAGAAAATACAATTGTAAGAATAATTACATGGCAAAGGAAAGCAGTTGATAATTTAATACAACTTAATATTAAATATTAATATTATATTAAATGCTATTAGTAGTAATAGCATTATACATATTAATCATATTTATTAATGTCAAAGTTGAAAGTGTAACACTTCTTGCTAGGTAGGGAATTCATAATTGTTACAGACCATCCTACTCTACTGTGGCATTATGGGCAGAAGGACAGTAACTCTAAATTGTTACATTACGCATTGAATTACCTTACCATATCTACAACTTTAGGATTAAATAGGATCTGGGCCACAGCCATCTTAATACAAATTGTTTTGAGAGTACACAGCCATCTTAATACAAATTGTTTTGAGAGTAGAGCCCATCCACTGAGACTTCAACCAATGGTTCTATGCTGGTGGGTCATGTGACATAATGATGGCTGCTGCCCCTAGAAGATACTGAATGTTTACGTCTAAACCAGGAATAAGACAGGAAAATAGCAATAATCAGCTGCAGGAAGGTATTTCAGGTGCACTGCCCTGCAAAGGGGTAGGTCACAGATTCAAGGTCTCTAATTGAAACAAGTTTGGTGCAGGAGTCTCTGAGAAGTTGTGTTTGTGAGTAAAACTGTCCCTAATCCCAAGAAAGTAACAGGAGTGTTACTCTAGGCTGAATCTTGAAGTAGTAACAGCAGTGTTGCTCTATGCTGACAGGTGAAGAAGGACAAGTATTGCATAATATAGAAATGCTGATGGAAATGGAGAGAAAATGAATTCTTGGAGGCATAGCGGACTGTGTAAATATCATCTTGAGCTTTGGAAATCTTTGCATAATGAGGTTCTTCTATTTATCTTTGTAAATCAAATTTCATTTTCAAACTGCTGTTTCCAAAACTGCAAAGCTGACTAAAAGCCTGTTTTGTTTGTGAACACAGTAGATAGTTCCTACTACATACATGCGTGTTCTGCTATATACACCAAAAGCTTCTTTAGTCGACAGCTTTTCTCCCTGTCTCATTTGGTCGTGGTTCAAGATCACTGTAATACCATAGTGGGGGAAGATGTCCTTTTTCTAGCAGTGTGCAATCTCAGAGTTGATATATTTTAGAAGCAGGAGGTGAGGAGTGGTGCATCCCCACACATGGGGTGCACCATGCAGAAGAGCTTGCCAGCCTGCAAAAAACATTTTTTATGACTTGAATGCTTCGCATTTATGTCTTAGAGCATGTGTATTTTATTGCTGATATTCTTAGATTATTCTGTGGTCAAAAACCTCTGCTGCAATATTTATATGGGATATATGCAAATACAAGGACATGCCAATGTTTCAGCTACATGGTTTCTGAATGCCCATGTCTTTTTACTTTTAAGTCTTTATGGGTACATTCTGGCCAATAAAAGCAACCCCCACTAGCTGCAGACTAGCATATTTCGGCCTTTTTTATGACCTCATCAGTACACAATTTATGGACATCAGAATTGACTTTAAGCCCTGTATTTCTAAAGTATACACAAACAATCCTTTATGCTGTACTGACAACTTGCTGACAAAATATAAAAGAAGGTATATTTTATAAAAATATTTCATTTTATGTGTTACTTTCATTGAGATACAGTATATGTAAGAGAAATGACAGGAAAACTTTGATATACTGTTTCTAAAGTGGTTTTCAGATATTAAAATGTACTTCATAATCATACCTCTCAACTGTACAGTTTTCCACAGAATGTCCAGATTTTTGCCTCACAATTTTGGTCTGCTCTTCTTAAAATTTGTGTTTTTCTGGCAAACTACATAGGATTGAAGTCACAAACATGACACACGTTTGAGTTTCAGACTTCATATCCTTCAGAAAATAGAAGCTAACACAAAACCTGTTACTCTAACAACATTCTAAGTTTATAACAATATTTAAAATCTGTACCTATTTTGGGGTCTTTGCCCCCCCCCCCCCCATTATTTAAGGCATTGTCCAGATTTTGTGTGTTAGGAAGTTATATGTTGGTAATGCAGTGTACTTTTAATTTCTCATAACTGCTAAGCGTAGGATTTGCTTCATACTGAAATGGTACATTTCAAGAAGCTTAGTATGTGAAATTCTTGGAATTATATTTTAAACTTAAATTAAATTACCTATATTTATTTGTATGTTCTTCATACAAATTTGCTTAATTTGCTGCATAAAGTTGACTGACTGAATAAAATGAGAATGTAGATGTTGCTGAAATATAAACATTTATACTAACTTCAGAAGACTTGCTGCATACACTGTAAATATTTGTGGCACAGTTTATTTTGACTGGGAAAGATTTATAAAGTTGTTTAGTACCAATAACTATAGACGTACCTGCACATTGAATTTATGAGAACATAAAGTTAGATTCTTTACAACATCTCTATATTTGGGTAGGAAGGGTTGCACTGCATGGCATCTCAGGAATTGCTGAATAATATCCCTTTGTATACTTTAGGACAGATGGAATAATGATCATTTAGTAGAATTCCAGCACATCTGTAGGACATAAACAAGCTAAGATGTGAGTGCACATTTATTACACAGGAGGAAAATGAGTTGCTAATAAAGAGAAACAAAAAGAAGAAATGTATCTAGAAAGTTAATTCCATGCAAGGGGTATAACATGCATTCTTTTGGAATTCAAGCAGAAATAGAAATGTGTGTGTGTGTGTGTGTGTGTGTGTGTGTGTGTGTGTGTGTGTGTGTGTGTGTGTGTGTGTGTGCGTGTGTTTATGTTACTGTGCATGTTTATGTATTTGTGTGTGTGTGTGTGTCTGTCTGTGTGTCTGTGTGTGTCTGTTTGTGTGTTTATGTGCGTTTATGTTACTGACCATGTTTATGTATTTTTGTGAGTTTATAGGTTGATACTAGGCTATTTGCCCTAGGGCATTTACAAGCCTAGCCAGAGTGTGTTTGGCTTTCGCCACCCTTCTTAGATTAGTTGACTGTGCCTCTGTATAGTAGGTCACAGAAGATAGCCCATTTAAGGTTAGTTGACTGTGCCTCTGCCAAGCAGTGACACAGAAGAGATCCCAGGGGTAAATTTACGATCTCCCATTCAAATGTCAAGATTGAAGAAGGTCATTGAGGGGCTCTGTCTGACATGGATTGGGATTTTGTTCCAGAGTGAGGGGAGCCTCTGGGATATGAATCTGTCCCTCCAGCATGTTCTATTTATTTCTGTGCTGAGGTTTACGCCACTGGAGCGTGTAGGTCTCATGGATTTGGATTTCTTGAGGTGGACCATGTCCATTAATTCTGGGTTGGACATGGCTTTATACATCAGGCACAGATTGCCTCTGAGTAGGCGGTAAGCAACTGAGTAGAGCTGGAGTTTCTTTAGCCTAACTGCGTAGGGCATCTTTTTGAGTCCCTTGATCCTCTTGGTGAGGTACATTTGGGGTCTTTGTAGTTGTAACAGGTGTCGGGTAAGGTACATCCCAAATGGAGCATTGTATTCAATTATGGGCCTGATGAGTGATGAGTAGAGGGGCACAATGACCTCTCGATTTGGATGTGAACCCCTTCATGATAAGGTGGGCTATATAGAATGTATTTCTAACCACTTTGGCAATGTGATTGTCAAAGGAGAAATTGCAATCTACTTGGGTTCCCAAATCCCTAATTACTTCTTCCGTACTTAATGGATTACCACCTATGTGGTAATTTGTGGGCACTTTGTTTTTCCCAAAGGGGATAACTATGCACTTTTTGGCATTTAGCTTTAGGCCATGGCTCTGGCACCAGTTATCCATCTCTGTGAGACCTTTTTGGAGGATACTTGTGTCAGCCAGTGAGTCGATTATGGCCCCCAGTTTGCAGTCATCTGCAAACTTTGTCAGCCATAGTCCTCCTGTGTTAGCCTGTACCTCAGAGAAATATATACCGAACAAGAGAGGTTCCAGGACTGAGCCTTGTGGGATGCCACTTTAACTGGTTTAGAGTCTGACATGGCGCCTGCAATTCTGACCATGTGGATTCTATCCCTAAGCCAGTTTGCAACCCATCTTGTGACATAGGGGTTGATATTTAAGCTGGTGAGCTTATTTATGATGCCCGAGTGGGGTATTGTGTCGAAGGCTTTTGCAAGGTCAAGGTAGGCTGTGTGGACTACCTTCCCTTTGTCTATGGCCTTGGTGACTATTTCAAAGAAATTGACCAGGTTCAAGAGGCAAGATCTGCCCTTAACAAAGCCAAATTGGGTAGGATTCAGTGTTTGGAGGTTCCCAATGTCTTTGTTTATGAGTTCCATGATTATAGGCTCCATAGCTTTGCAGACCAGGCTAGTTAGGCTTATAGGGCAATAGTTTCCAGGGTCCATTGCGGCACCATCTTTATGGAGTGGGACCACTGTTGCAGTACTCCATTCTTTGGGTACATATCCTGTTGTAAGGCTGAGACTGAACAGTGATTTTAAGTGAAGGCTCAGTTCTTCTTGGAGCTCATGTAAAATGCAGCCCAGGACACCGTCCGGTCCCATTGATGCTGTGTTTTTTGCTTTGGAGAGGGCAGCTCTCACCTGTGCATCTGTGATGTCAGGGAGGCTACACTCTGTTGGGATAGTCATTTGCTCATTTGGGGGGGAGAAGTTTGCACTGAACCTGTCTGCCAGGATGTTGGCAATGTCTGTGGGTTCAGTGTATTTTTTGTCATTTTGCACTAACTCAGAGCATATCTGGCAGTTTCCACCCAGGTTTCTGACATAACTAAAGAAAGCTTTGTGATTATCTTTAGTGTCTTGTGCAATTTTTCTTTCAAAGCTAGCCTTAGATGATTTTATGAGGGATCGTAGTTTCTTGCTAGTACTGATCAGAGTTGCCTTCCCTTTCAGGGATTTTGCTCTTCATGTAGTAGCTTCCTCCTTCTGTTGTACAGCTTATTTATGGCTGGGGTCCACCAGACAGGTCTCCTGCCTTTGGAGGAATGTGTCTTGGTTTTATTTGGGATAGCACAGTCCATGCATTCCTGTAGGTATCCATAGAATGCATTTGTAAATGATTCTGCGGTTTGGGACGTGTTTTCCACTGGCCCTAGGGCTTTGAAGGATTCCACCTCAGTTTTGAGAAGTGGGAAGTTTGCTTTTGAGAAGTTTTTGACCGTGGTTTCCTTTGCTGGGGGTGGGGACGGGATATGGATATCCATAGTGATTAATTTATGGTCAGATCTTACCCAATGAGGGGTATACCTCTGGTATGGAACATAGAGTCCCCATGTTGGTGATGATCAGGTCCAATATGTTTTCCCCTCTTGTGGGAGTGGTGACCAGTTGTTCCATAGCATTTGAGTTTATAAATTCTAGGCACCATTGGGCTAGGGTGTTAGGGCTTGAGTAGTGCTCCCAGTCTATGTTTGGGTAGTTAAAGTCACCCAATATAATGGTGTTTGGAGAGACTTTCATATTCTCCAGTGTCTTCAGGAAAGCCGAGTGGGGTTCCTGAGTTTGGCAGGGTGGTCTGTAGCAGGCTACAAACTGGAAGGCAGTTTTGCCTACTGTTAGTTGCACATGGATGGTCTCAGATGCTTCGTGCAGTGCCACTAGCCTGGAGGTATGGGCATCTTTGATGAATATTCTTACTCCCCCTCCTCTTGTGGTTCGGTCCGAGTTTTGGGGCCGAAAAGCATGGTATGAGGTATAGCCTGGTAGTGCTGGGGTGCTCTCGGGAGCCTTGAACCAGGTTTCTGTTACTGCACAGATATTGATATTCTCCATACTGAGGAGAGCCTTGAGTGCATGCATCTTGAGGTTTAGACTTCTGGCGTTGAGCAGCATTACCCTTAGTTTCTTTTTCCTTGTGTTGTCTAAGGAGGTGGGTTTGTCTTTTGAGCCTTGCCTAAAAAAGGCACTATGAGGGTGGCAAGAGCCTTGGCCAGTATTCGAAAACCCAGGGGTGACAGGTGCAAGCCGTCCCTTGCGAAGCAACGTGGCTTGTCAAGCATGTCATCCCAGGCTGACAGACACTGGATCCCCTTTGAGTGACACCAATACTTTATCCAATTGTTGAAATTGATCATTTTGTCTTTATACTGTGGTATCATTCTTGGTGAGGGTAAGATGCTACTCAAGGTCAGGGTCATACCGGCCTGGGCCACATGATCAGAGAGCTCTTCTATGTCTCTTTTCATGTAATCCAGGGAAGTACGTCTCAGGTCATTCACACCAGAATGGACAATGATGGAGTCATATTTGTACTTGCTTTGGAGTGACCTGAGTGCTTGTGTTATGTGGCGGATCCTGGCACCCGACAGGCAGCTGACAGTGACCTTCTCCTTGTTCAGCCTGGTGAGAGGAACGTTAGTGTGTCTGACAATAGAGTCACCTATTACAAGTGTATTAGGTGTGTTGTTTAGCCTTAAGGGCTGTGACTGTGTGGCACACTGACTTTGTGAACCATGTAATACGTGGGTATTGCTGTGGGGTAGCAGTTGTTTGGATGTCTGCTTTGGAGGTCTCTGTTGCTTGGGCAGATTTTTATTTAGAGCCTCCGAGTATGTTTTTGTGTGTTTATGTGTTTGGTTTGCTGTTGCGATAGGTCTATGTGAGACTGGATTTGTGGTGTGTGTGATTACCTTCTCCTCTAGACTGACCATGCCAGTACTATGTTGAGAGAGCTCAGCCTCCAGTTTGGCTATATAGTTGCATCTCTCACATATATTTGAGCTTGTTGGGAAGAGGAGAGGGTGGTCTGTGTACATAAGGCAATTGTAACATTGCCTCAAGATTCCCATATTCACCAGCTGGACTGGAGAGTAAACCTGAAACTGACTTTTGGACATGCCAGAATAGTATAAGGAATTACTTTTTGACTTGATCAAAAAGGACTAATAGGGAGTCAAGTACTTAAAGGGAGTATAAGAGGGTGTAGTGCTTTAGTTTATTAGTGCTTACTTATAAGACACTTATCCAAGCTACTGCTGGGTTTTAGAAGGAAAATAGAGTGCTTACTTTGAAATTTGGACCAGTTCTAAGGGAAAAAGTGAAGAGCAGACTTTGTGGAGCCGGGAATACTTTAAATCTGATTAAGCAGTGCTGCCTGATGATGCGCTATGCGCAAAAACGTGCAAAAGAGGGTTTTAAGAGAGGGGGATCAAGGAGTTTGGAATTGACCCAAAATGGCCAATAAAACTACAGTTTCTAGGCAGTAACCACTCCCACAGGGGCAGGCAGGCTGTTCAGTGTTTACCACTGCCACTGATGAACACAAAGACTTCCCTTTAGCCCAAGCAAGCAATGGCCTCCAAAAACATATAAACAGTTCAGAACAGCAAATCTGTAACTGAACTTTTTTTAAATTTCAGAAAGTGGGAAAAAAGCAAGATTTTTTGTTTTTTTTTTGTTTTGTTTAAAGATAGCAGAGATACACAAGTAGCAACAAGTTAGAACAGTGCAATAAATGACCCCATACTTGAGTGCTAGGCCGGAGACAGGTAAAATGCAAGTTTTAAGAAAAAAAATGATTTTAAAATAAGTGCAACACAGGAAATGCAGTAAACAGGCTCTAGATGTGTTCTAAATACAGTTCCTAATATAGATATCAAGTTTAGCAAGCTGGAAACTGCCAAAAAGTAGGCGGCAATGCAGAAATCTTAACAAATAATCTGAAGAAAAATACTTAAAATCTCAAAAGTGGCTCCTTTCTTCTCTCAGCATTTTCTCCTCTTGGTGGGTGCTTCACCAACAGCCAACAAGCCTGAAAAGGCACCAAAACCACGAGGCAATCGGGTTTTAAGAGAGGGGGATCAAGGAGTTTGGAAATGACCCAAAACTGCCAATAAAACTACAGTTTCTAGGCAGTAACCACTCCCACAGGGGCAGGCAGGCTGTTCAGTGTTTACCACTGCCACTGATGAACACAGAGACTTCCCTTTAGCCCAAGCAAGCGATGGCCTCCAAGAAACTTACAAACAGTTCAGAACAGCAAATCTGTAACTGAACTTTTTTTAAATTTCAGAAAGTGGGGAAAAAAGCAAGATTTTTTTATTTTGTTTTGTTTCGTTTAAAGATAGCAGAGATACACAAGTAGCAACAAGTTAGAACAGTGCAATAAATGACCCCACACTTGAGTGCTAGGCCAGAGACAGGTAAAATGCAAGTTTTAAGAAAAAAATGATTTTAAAATAAGTGCCACACAGGAAATGCAGTAAACAGGCTCTAGATGTGTTCTAAATACAGTTCCTAATACAGATATCAAGTTTAGCAAGCTGGAAAATGCCAAAAAGTAGGCAGCAATGCAGAAATCTTAACAAATAATCTGAAGAAAAATATTTAAAATCTCAAAAGTGGCTCCTTTCTTCTCTCAGCATTTTCTCCTCTTGGTGGGTGCTTCACCAACAGCCAACAAGACTGAAAAGATGCCAAAACCACGAGGCAATTGGGTTTTAAGAGAGGGGGATCAAGGAGTTTGGAATTGACCCAAAATGGCCAATAAAACCACAGTTTCTAGGCAGTAACCACTCCCACAGGGTCAGGCAGGCTGTTCAGTGTTTACCACTGCCACTGATGAACACAGAGACTTCCCTTTAGCCCAAGCAAGCAATGGCCTCCAAGAAACTTACAAACAGTTCAGAACAGCAAATCTGTAACTGAACTTTTTTTAAATTTCAGAAAGTGGGGAAAAAAGCAAGATTTTTTTTATTTTGTTTTGTTTTCTTTAAAGATAGCAGAGATACACAAGTAGCAACAAGTTAGAACAGTGCAATAAATGACCCCACACTTGAGTGCTAGGCCAGAGACGTAAAATGCAAGTTTGAAGAAAAAAATGATTTTAAAATAAGTGCAACACAGGAAATGCAGTAAACAGGCTCTAGGTGTGTTCTAAATACAGTTCCTAATACAGATATCAAGTTTAGCAAGCTGGAAAATGCCAAAAAGTAAGCGGCAATGCAGAAATCTTAACAAATAATCTGAAGAAAAATACTTAAAATCTCAAAAGTGGCTCCTTTCTTCTCTCAGCATTTTCTCCTCTTGGTTCATAGGTTCATAGGTTCATACTAGGCTATCTACCCTAGGGCATTTATAAGCCTAGCCAGAGTGTGTGTGGCTTACACCACCCCTTAGGATGAGAATACTATGCCCTTTTAGGGTTTAGTTTACTGTGCCTCTGTCTAGTAGTGACACAGAGATGACCCCCGGGGTAAACCTACGATCTCCCATCCACTCGTCGAGATTTCCCTTGAATAGAGTCAGTGAGGGGCTCTGCCTAACATGGACTGGGATTCTGTTCCAGAGTGTAGGGAGCCTCTGGGTTATGAATCTGTCCCTCCAGCACGTCCTATTTATTTCTGTGTTGAGGTTTAAGTCTCTTGTTCTCGTGGCTCTGATGGATTTGGATTTTCTGAGGTGGAGCATGTCCATTAATTCGGATTGGACATGGCCTTGTACGTCAGGCACAGATCACCTCTGAGTAGGCGGTATGTGACTGAATAGAGCTGGAGTTTTTTCAGTCGGGCAGCATATGAAATATGTTTAAGACCCTTTATCCTCTTGGTGAGGAACTTTTGGGGTCTTTCCAACTGCTGCAGGTGTCGGGTGAGATACATCCCAAATGGGGCATTGTACTCAATCATTGGCCTGATAAGAGAAGAGTACAGGGGCACAATGACCTCTCTTGATCTAGATGTGAAACCCTTCATGATAAGGTGGGCAATATAGAAGGTATTCCTAACCACTTTGGCAATGTGAGTGTCAAATGAGAGGTTACTGTCAACCTGGGTCCCTAGGTCCCTGATTACCTCTTCCGTACTTAATGGATTACCACCTATGTGGTAATTTGTCAGTACCTTGTTTTTCCCAAAGGGTATGACTATACATTTTTTGGCGTTCAGCTTAAGGCCATGGCTCTGGCACCAATTATCCGTTTCTATGAGGCCTCTCTGAAGGATGTTTGTGTCCGCTGGAGTATCAATTATGGCGCCCAGTTTGCAGTCATCTGCGAACTTTGTCAGCCACAATCCTCCTATGTTTGCCTGTACCTCAGAAAAATAAATGCTGAACAAGAGAGGTCCCCGGACTGAGCCCTGTAGGGCACCGCTTGTGACTGGCTTAGAGTCTGACATAGCTCCAGCAACTCTGACCCTGTGGGTTCTGTCCTTGAGCCAGTTTGCAACCCATCTTGTGACATATGGGTTTACATTTAAGCTGGTGAGTTTGTCTATGATGCCCGAGTGGGGTATTGTGTCAAAGGCTTTTGCAAGGTCAAGGTAGGCTGTGTGAACTGCCTTACCCTCATCAATGGCCTTAGTGACTGTTTCAAAAAAGTCGACCAAGTTCAAAAGGCAGGATCTGCCCTTGACAAAGCCAAATTGGGTAGGATTCAATGTCTGTAGGTCCCCAATGTCTTTGTTTATGAGTTCCATAATGATCGTCTCCATAGCTTTGCAGACCAGGCTCGTCAAGCTTATGGGGCGATAATTTCCAGGGTCCGTAGAAGCACCGCCTTTGTGAAGTGGGACCACTGTTGCCGTACGCCACTCTTGGGGTACGTATCCTGCAGTAAGGCTAAGATTAAACAGCAGCCTTATGTGTGGGTTTAGTTTCTCTTGGAGTTCATGTAGCACACAGCCCGGGACACCATCCGGTCCCATTGATGCTGTGTTTTTAGCTTTAGAGAGGGCGGCTCTCACCTGAGCATCTGAGATGTTAGGGAGGCTACACTCTGCTGGGATAGTTATTTCTCCTTTTGGGGGGGGAGGGGGAGGAGAAATTTGCACTGAACCTGTCTACCAGAATGTTAGCAATGTCAGTGGGTTCAGTGTATTTTGTGTCATTTTGGACTAACTCTGAGCATATCTGGGAGTTTCCACCCAGGTTTCTAACATAGCTAAAGAAGGCCTTGTGATTGTCTTTTGTGTCTTTTGCGATTTTTCTTTCAAAGTTGGCCTTGGATGATTTTATGAGTGATCGTAGTTTTTTGCTAGTACTGATCAGAGATGCCTTCCCTTTTAGGGATTTTGCTCTGTCATGCAGTAGCTTCCTCCTCCTGTTGTAAAGTTTGTTTATGGCTGGGGTCCACCAGACCGGGCGCCTGCCTTTGGGGGAATGGGTCTTGGTTTTATTTGGGATTGCATGATCCATGCATTCTTGAAGGTGCCCATAGAAGGCATTTGCAAAGGATTCAGCAGTGTGGGTTGTGGTTTCCACTGGCCCAGGGGCCTTGAAGGATACCACTTCAGTCTTAAGAAGTGTGAAGTTTGCTTTTGAGAAGTTCTTCACTGTGGTCTTTGTGCAGGGGTGGGGCGGATGTGGATTTCCAGTGAGATTAATTTATGGTCTGATCTTACCAAAGAGGGATATACTTCCGTGTGGAGCATTTTGTCCCCATGTTTGTGATGATCAGGTCTAGTATATTGTCTCCTCTTGTGGGAATGGTGACTAGTTGTTCCATTGCATTTGAGTTTATGAATTCTAGGAACCTTTGGGCTAGGGTGTTGGGGCTTGAGTAATGTTCCCAGTCTATGTTTGGGTAGTTGAAGTTTCCCAAAATTATGGTATTTGGAGAGACATTCATACTCTCCAGTGTCTTCAGGAAGGCTGTGTGGGGTTCCTGAGTTTGAGAGGGTGGTCTGTAGCATGCTACAAACTGTAAGGCAGTTTTGCCTATGGTTAGTTGCACCTGGATAGTCTCCGATGCTTTGTGCGTTGCCACTAACCTGGAGGTGTGGGTATCTTTGATGAAAATGGATACTCCCCCGCCTTTTGTGGTTCGGTCCAAGTTTTGGGGCCGGAAAGCATGATATGAGGTAAAACCTGATAGTGCTGGGGTGCTCTCAGGAGCCTTGAACCAGGTTTCAGTCACTGCACAGACATTGATGTTCTCCATACTGAGGAGGGCTTGAGGGCATGCATCTTGAGGTTTAGACTTCTGGCATTAAGCAGCATTACCCTTAGTTTTTCCACTTGTGTTTTCTAGGGAGGTAGGTTTGTCATTTGAGCCTTGCCTAAAAAAGGCACTATGGGGGTGGCAAGAGCCTTGGCCAATATCCGGAAGCCCAGGGGTGACAGGTGCAAGCCATCCCTTGCGAAGCAGCATGGCTTGTCAAGCATGTCATCCCAAGCAGACAGACATTGGATCCCCTTAGAATGACACCAGTAATTAAGCCAATTGTTAAAACTGATCATTTTGTCTTTGTACTGTGGCATCATTCTTGGTGAGGGTAAGATGCTGCTCAGGGTCAGGGTCATACCGGCCTGGGCTACATAATCAGAGAGCTCCTCTATGTCTCTTTTCATGTAGTCCAGGGAGGTACATCTCAGGTCGTTCACACCGGCATGTACAATGACTGAGTCATATTTGTACTTGCTGTGGAGTGACCTGAGTGCTTGTGTTATGTGGTGGATTCTAGCTCCCGACAGGCAGCTTACTGTGACCTTTTCCTTGTTCAGTCTGGTGAGCGGGACGTCAGTGTGTCTGACTATGGAGTCACCTATTACAAGTGTGTCTGGCATGTTGTTTGGCCTTAAGGGCTGTGACTGTTTAGCAAACTGACTTTGTGAACTATGTGTTGCATGTGCTATGTCTTGAGGTGGTGGTTGCTTGGGTGTCTGCTTTGGAGGCCTCTGTTGTTTTGGTAAATTGTTAATCAGCGCCTCCGAGTATGTTTTTGTGTGTTTATGTGTTTGGTTTGCAGTTGTGATAGTTCTATGTGAAACTGGGTTTGTGGTGTGCGTGGTTACCTTCTCCTCCTGACTGGTCTTGCCAGTACTGAATTGAGAGAGCTCAGCCTCCAGTTTGGCTATATGGTTGCATCTCTCGCATATATTTGTATTTGTTGGGAGGAGGAGAGGGTTGTCTGTGTACATGAGGCAATTGTAACATTGCCTCAAGATTCCCAGATTCACCAGCTGAACAGGAGAGGACGCCAGCAACTGACCCTTCGACATGCTAGAAATAGTGAAAAAGATTGCTGTGTAACTGAGTCAGAAAGGACCTATAGGGAAATGGGTACTCAACAGAATTTAGGTGAATGAAGTACTTTCTTTTGTTTAAGAGTGCTTTACCTGTGTAAAAATGCTTTAGGAGCAAGTGCTGAGCTTTTCAGATAGAGTATAGGCTGTTTAGATTGCAAGTATAACAGTTCTAAGGGAAAAATTGAAGAGCAGACTTGGCGGAGCCAGAAAAAGTTTAACCTTGTTTAAGCAAGTTTAACCTTGTTTAACCGGCGCTGCGCTATGCGCACGACTGCACAAAGCCGTGCAAACGCGGATTTTAAGGAGTGAACTACAAAAGAGCTAGGAATGGTCCCAAACAACCAATTACTACAGCTTCTTGTGCTGAGGTCACTTCCCCCAAGGACAGGTAGGCTGCTCAAGGCTCCCCACTCCCACTGGTGAGCAAAGAAACTTCCTTCTATCCAAGTAAGGTAATGGACAACACAGGAACTACACCACAGCCCAGAATACAGCAATGCCTGTATACTGGTCTAAACTAGTCGAGGAAGGCGGGAAAACAAGGATTATTTTTTTGTTTTTTTGTTTTTTTTGTAGAAACACACAGAAAATGCAGATTCAGTGATAAATTAGTTACACAGGCTAGCACACTTTAGTGGGCAGCCTCCACAGTTAAATTAAACAAACAAACAAGCAAACTTTCGATTAAATTCGACTAAATGTAACTTTAAGTGCAGATTTTAAAATAAATGCAGTAATCAGTAAAAAAACAGTTCAGGCTAGTTCAAAGTAAGCAACAGAAGCTATTTCCAGTGGAAAAAAAGCAAAGATACTTAAATCCAGAAGGTAGTCGCTTTTTCGAGTTCCTTGCTGCTAGGACCACTCTGTAAACCCACGTGGAGCTTGTCTGAGCAGTATAGCCAGAAAAAAACGCCCAGAGGCGGATTTTAAGCAGTGAACTACAAAAGAGCTAGGAATGATGGGTGCTTCACCAACAGCCAACAAGCCTGAAAAGACACCAAAACCACGAGGCAATCGGGTTTTAAGAGAGGGGGATCAAGGAGTTTGGAAATTACCCAAAATTGCCAATAAAACTATAGTTTCTAGGCAGTAACCACTCCCACAGGGACAGGCAGGCTGTACAGTGTTTACCACTGCCACTGATTAACACAGAGACTTCCCTTTAGCTCAAGCAAGCAATGGCCTCCAAGAAACTTACAAACAGTTCAGAACAGCAAATCTGTAACTGAACTTTTTTTAAATTTCAGAAAGTGGGAAAAAAGCAAGATTTATTTTTGTTTTGTTTAAAACATTTTTTAAATTTCAGAAAGTGGGGAAAAAAGCAAGATTTTTTTTGTTTTTTTTAGTTTCAAGATAGCAGAGATACACAAGTAGCAACAAGTTAGAACAGTGCAATAAATGACCCCACACTTGAGTGCTAGGCCAAAGACAGGTAAAATGCAAGTTTTAAGAAAAAAACAATTTTAAAATAAGTGCAACACAGGAAATGCAGTAAACAGGCTCTAGGTGTGTTCTAAATACAGTTCCTAATACAGATATCAAGTTTAGCAAGCTGGAAAATGCCAAAAAGTAGCCAGAAATGCAGAAATCTTAACAAATAATCTGAAGAAAAATACTTAAAATCTCAAAAGTGGCTCCTTTCTTCTCTCAGCGTTTTCTCCTCTTGGTGGGTGCTTCACCAACAGCCAACAAGTCTGAAAAGATGCCAAAACCATGAGGCAATCGGGTTTTAAGAGAGGGGGATCAAGGAGTTTGGAATTGACCCAAAATGGCCAAGAAAACTACAGTTTCTAGGCAGTAACCACTCCCACAGGGGCAGGCAGGCTGCTCAGTGTTAACCACTGCCACTGATGAACACAGAGACTTCCTTTAGCCCAAGCAAGCAATGGCCTCCAAGAAACTTACAAACAGTTCAGAACAGCAAATCTGTAACTGAACTTTTTTTAAATTTCAGAAAGTGGGGAAAAAAAGCAAGATTTTTTTTGTTTTTTTTTTAGTTTCAAGATAGCAGAGATACACAAGTAGCAACAAGTTAGAACAGTGCAATAAATGACCCCACACTTGAGTGCTAGGCCAAAGACAGGTAAAATGCAAGTTTTAAGAAAAAAACAATTTTAAAATAAGTGCAACACAGGAAATGCAGTAAACAGGCTCTAGATGTGTTCTAAATACAGTTCCTAATACAGATATCAAGTTTAGCAAGCTGGAAAATGCCAAAAAGTAGGCAGCAATGCAGAAATCTTAACAAATAATCTGAAGAAAAATACTTAAAATCTCAAAAGTGGCTCCTTTCTTCTCTCAGTGTTTTCTCCTCTTGGTGGGTGCTTCACCAACAGCCATCAAGTCTGAAAAGATGCCAAAACCATGAGGCTATCGGGTTTTAAGAGAGGGGGATCAAGGAGTTTGGAATTGACCCAAAATGGCCAATAAAACTACAGTTTCTAGGCAGTAACCACTCCCACAGGGGCAGGCAGGCTGTTCAGTGTTTACCACTGCCACTGATGAACACAGAGACTTCCCTTTAGCCCAAGCAATTAATGGCCTCCAAGAAACTTACAAACAGTTCAAAACAGCAAATCTGTAACTGAACATTTTTTTTTAATTTCAGAAAGTGGGGAAAAAGCAAGATTTTTTTTTTTGTTTAAAGATAGCAGAGATACACAAGTAGCAACAAGTTAGAACAGTACAATAAATGACCCCACACTTGAGTGCTAGGCCAGAGACAGGTAAAATGCAAGTTTTAAGAAAAAAACGATTTTAAAATAAGTGCAACACAGGAAATGCAGTAAACAGGCTCTAGATGTGTTCTAAATACAGTTCCTAATACAGATATCAAGTTTAGCAAGCTGGGAAACATCAAAAGTAGGCAGCAATGCAGAAATCTTAACAAATAATCTGAAGAAAAATACTTAAAATCTCAAAAGTGGCTCCTTTCTTCTCTCAGCATTTTCTCCTCTTGGTGGGTGCTTCACCAACAGCCAACAAGTCTGAAAAGATGCCAAAACCATGAGGCAATCGGGTTTTAAGAGAGGGGGATCAAGGAGTTTGGAATTAACCCAAAATGGCCAATAAAACTACAGTTTCTAGGCAGTAACCACTCCCACAGGGGCAGGCAGGCTGTTCAGTGTTAACCACTGCCACTGATGAACACAGAGACTTCCCTTTAGCCCAAGCAAGCAATGGCCTCCAAGAAACTTACAAACAGTTCAGAACAGCAAATCTGTAACTGAACATTTTTTAAATTTCAGAAAGTGGGAAAAAAGCAAGATTTTTTTGTTTTTTTTGTTTTGTTTAAAGATAGCAGAGATGCACAAGTAGCAACAAGTTAGAACAGTGCAATAAATGACCCCATGCTTGAGTGCTAGGCCAGAGACAGGTAAAATGCAAGTTTTAAGAAAAAACGATTTTAAAATAAGTGCAACACAGGAAATGCAGTAAACAGGCTCTAGATGTGTTCTAAATACAGTTCCTAATACAGATATCAAGTTTAGCAAGCTGGAAAACATCAAAAAGTAGGCGGCAATGCAGAAATCTTAACAAATAATCTGAAGAAAAATACTTAAAATCTCAGAAGTGGCTCCTTTCTTCTCTCAGCATTTTCTCCTCTTGGTGGGTGCTTCACCAACAGCCAACAAGTCTGAAAAGATGCCAAAACCATGAGGCAATCGGATTTTAAGAGAGGGGGATCAAGGAGTTTGGAATTGACCCAAAATGGCCAATAAAACTACAGTTTCTAGGCAGTAACCACTCCCACAGGGTCAGGCAGGCTGTTCAGTGTTTACCACTGCCACTGATGAACACAGAGACTTCCCTTTAGCCAAAGCAAGCAATGGCCTCCAAAAGACTTGCAAACAGTTCAGAACAGCAAATCTGTAACTGAACTTTTTTTAAATTTCAGAAAGTGGGGAAAAAAGCAAGATTATTTTTTTTGTTTGTTTTGTTTAAAGATAGCAGAGATACACAAGTAGCAACAAGTTAGAACAGTGCAATAAATGACCCCACACTTGAGTGCTAGGTCAGAGACAGGTAAAATGCAAGTTTTAAGAAAAAATGATTTTAAAATAAGTGCAACACAGGAAATGCAGTAAACAGGCTCTAGGTGTGTTCTAAATACAGTTCCTAATACAAATATCAAGTTTAGCAAGCTGGAAAATGCCAAAAAGTAGGCAGCAATGCAGAAATCTTAACAAATAATCTGAAGAAAAATATTTAAAATCTCAAAGGTGGCTCCTTTCTTCTCTCAGCGTTTTCTCCTCTTGGTGGGTGCTTCACCAACAGCCAACAAGACTGAAAAGATGCCAAAACCATGAGGCAATTGGGTTTTAAGAGAGGGAGATCAAGGAGTTTGGAATTGACCCAAAATGGCCAATAAAACTACAGTTTCTAGGCAGTAACCCTCCCACAGGGGCAGGCAGGCTGCTCAGTGTTAACCACTGCCACTGGTGAACACAGAGACTTCCCTTTAGCCCAAACAAGCAATGGCCTCCAAGAAACTTACAAACAGTTCAGAACAGCAAATCTGTAACTGAACTTTTTTTAAATTTCAGAAAGTGGGGAAAAAAGCAAGATTATTTTTTTTGTTTGTTTTGTTTAAAGATAGCAGAGATACACAAGTAGCAACAAGTTAGAACAGTGCAATAAATGACCCCACACTTGAGTACTAGGCCAGAGACAGGTAAAATGCAAGTTTTAAGAAAAAAACGATTTTAAAATAAGTGCAACACAGGAAATGCAGTAAACAGGCTCTAGGTGTGTTCTAAATACAGTTCCTAATACAGATATCAAGTTTAGCAAGCTGGAAAATGCCAAAAAGTAGTCGGCAATGCAGAAATCTTAAATAATCTGAAGAAAAATACTTAAAATCTCAAAAGTGGCTCCTTTCTTCTCTCAGCGTTTTCTCCTCTTGGTGGGTGCTTCACCAACAGCCAACAAGTCTGAAAAGATGCCAAAACCATGAGGCAATTGGGTTTAAGAGAGGGGGTTCAAGGAGTTTGGAATTGACCCAAAATGTCCAATTAAACTACAGTTTCTAGGCAGTAACCACTCCCACAGGGGCAGGCAGGCTGCTCAGTGTTAACCACTGCCACTGATGAACACAGAGACTTCCCTTTAGCTCAAGCAAGCAATGGCCTCCAAGAAACTTACAAGCAGTTCAGAACAGCAAATCTGTAACTGAACTTTTTTTAAATTTCAGAAAGTGGGAAAAAAGCAAGATTTTTTTTTTTGTTTTGTTTAAAGATAGCAGAGATACACAAGTAGCAACAAGTTAGAACAGTGCAATAAATGACCCCACACTTGAGTGCTAGGCCAGAGACAGGTAAAATGCAAGTTTTATGAAAAAAACTATTTTAAAATAAGTGCAACACAGGAAATGCAGTAAACAGGCTCTAGGTGTGTTCTAAATACAGTTCCTAATACAGATATTAAGTTTAGCAAGCTGGAAAATGCCAAAAAGTAGCCGGCAATGCAGAAATCTTAACAAATAATCTGAAGAAAAATACTTAGAATCTCAAAAGTGGCTCCTTTCTTCTCTCAGCGTTTTCTCCTCTTGGTGGTTGCTTCACCAACAGCCAACAAGTCTGAAAAGATGCCAAAACCATGAGACAATCGGGTTTTAAGAGAGGGGGTTCAAGGAGTTTGGAATTGACCCAAAATGTCCAATTAAACTACAGTTTCTAGGCAGTAACCACTCCCACAGGGGCAGGCAGGCTGCTCAGTGTTAACCACTGCCACTGATGAACACAGAGACTTCCCTTTAGCCCAAGCAAGCAATGGCCTCCAAGAAACTTACAAACAGTTCAGAACAGCAAATCTGTAACTGAACTTTTTTTAAATTTCAGAAAGTGGGAAAAAAGCAAGATTTTTTTGTTTTTTTTTGTTTTGTTTAAAGATAGCAGAGATACACAAGTAGCAACAAGTTAGAACAGTGCAATAAATGACCCCACACAAGTGCTAGGCCAGAGACAGGTAAAATGTAAGTTTTAAGAAAAAAACTATTTTAAAATGTGCAACACAGGAAATGCAGTAAACAGGCTCTAGATGTGTTCTAAATACAGTTCCTAATACATATATCAAGTTTAGCAAGCTGGAAAATGCCAAAAAGTAGGCGGCAATGCAGAAATCTTAACAAAAAATCTGAAGAAAAATAGTGAGTTTGTGTGTGTGTGTGTGTGTGTGTGTGTGTGTGTGTGTGTGTGTGTGTGTGTGTGTGTGTGTGTGTGCATGTGCATGTTTTTGTGTGTGCTTGTTAGTAAGTGTGTATTTGTGTGTGTGTGTGGGGGTTGTCACTGCAGCATAAGTGGGGGAGTCTCTGGTTTGGTCCAGTATGCATTGGCCGTGAGACTTATTTCCATTTTGGTTAGAACCTTATTTGTGACTTTTAGTTAATGTTGTGGGGCATCAGTCTTTTCGTTACCTGAGTGTTTCAGAGAATAGCTGGATTCTTCACTTATGCTGAACTAATGATACAAAAAATGAGTGAACTATGTTATGCCTATAGCTTTTGAAGTCTGACTCTACTTAGCTTTACTGGCCTGAATGCATTAATAAAAAAGCCTGTAAAATATGTTAAAGGCAATTGTGTATTCAGAAGCCAGTAAGTTGGAATAATTGTATATAAATTTATTTATGCATTTTGCTTTTCAGCTGTGGTTGATGGAGGCACTGATTGGGGGATGTGACCATCACAGCACAGAACTAATGGTTCCAGGGCTGTAGGCTTCAAACAGACCATCCGCATTTAAAAGACTGTAGACAGGTTGATCATGAATTCTGAGTTTAAACACCTTGAGGGGAATCAAATTCCATCTGGGAGTTTGGGGTTACACTCTTTTTGCAGGTACAGCCATTGTAGTGGGACATGATCTTTACCTAATATAAAGTCCCTTCCTGCACTCTCTTTTTTATAGCCAAATACCATATTTTACAATTGCTGAGCTTTCTACTGATGTAACAAGTGGGATGTTTATTCCCATCTAAAACTTCAAGGGGATCATGCTCTTGGTCAGGTCAGTCAAGGGGCAGCAATAGCAGTAAAGGTAGGAAAACATTTCTGATAATAGTCCGTCAGAATTAGAAATGCCTTAACCTATTTTCTAACTGTTGGTGTGAACCAGTTTGGATTGATTTGGCCAAGTTGGCCTGTGCATTCACAACCCCTTGGTCCATTACACAGCCCAAATAGTAGGCTTCTACCATGCCTAACTTGCACTTACAGTGTTAATAGTTAACCCAGCTAATTGCAGGGAATCCAAAACTGCTTGAACTCTACTGAGATGCAATTTCTAATGTTCAAAGAATATTTCTATATGATTTACAGTGGATATAAAAACTATACATACTCCTGTTAAAATACCAGGTGTTTGTGATATAAAAAAACGAGGCCACAATAAATAATTTCAAAACTTTTCCCACCTTTAATGTGACCTATAACCTGTACAATTCAATTAAAATACAAACAAATCTGTTAGGGGAAAAATATAAAAAACATACAATAAGCTGGTTGCATAAGTGTGCACACCCTTAAACTAATACTTTGTTGAAGCACCTTTTGGTTTAATTACAACATTCAGTTTGCTTGGGTACACACCTACCATCAATTAAAGAGATTCTGCTAAACCCCAAATAAAGTTCAGCTGTCCTAGTAGGATTTTCCTGACATTTACTCAGTTGCCTGCTACAGCAAAAGCCGTGGTTCACAGAGAACTTACAAAGCATCAAAGGAATCTCATTATTGAAAGGTATCAGTCAGGAGAAGGGCAAAAAAAATTTCCACAGCATTGAATATACCATGGAACACAGTGAAGGCAGTCATCAAAAAGTGAAAACATGGGACAACAGTGACATTACAAAGAACTGGACATCCCTCCAAAATTGATGAAAAGACAAAATTAAAACTGGTCAGGGAGGCTGTTAAGAGACCTACAGCAACACTGAAGGAGCTGCAGGAATTTCTGGCAAGTACTGGTTGCATACCACATGTGACAATAATCTCTCGTATTCTCCATATGTCTGGACTATGGGGTATGGTTGCAAAACAGAAACCTTTTCTTAGATAGAAAAACATCCAGGCCCAGGTAAAATTTGCAAAACAATACATCAAAACTCCCAAAGGCATGTGGAAAAATGTGTTATGGTCTGATGAGAGCAAGGTTGAACTTTTTGGCCACAATTTCAAAAGGTACGTTTGGCACAAAAACAACACTTCGCATCACCAAAAGAACATCATCCCCATGGTGAAGCATGGTGGTGGCAGTATCATGCTTTGGGGTTGCTTCTCTTCAGCTGGAACTGGGGCTTTAGTCAAGGTGGAGGGAATTATGAACAGTTTCAAATACCAGTCACTTTTGGCCCAAAACCTTCAGGTGTCTACTAGAAAGCTGAAGATGAAGAGAAATTTCACCTTTCAACACGACAATGACCCCAAGCATACATCCAAAAATCAACAAAAGAATGGCTTCACCAGAAGAAAATTAAAGTATTGGAATGGCCCAGCCAGATCCCAGACCTAAATGAAATAGAAAATCTGTGGGGTGACCTGAACAGAGTTGTCTGCAAGAGATGCCCTCACAATCTGGCAGATTTGTAATGCTTTTGCAAGGAAGAGTGGGCAAATATTGCCAAGTCAAGATGTACCATGTTGACAGACTCCTACCCAAGAAGACTGAACGTTGTAATTAAATCAAAAAGTGCTTCAACAAAGTATTAGTTTAAGGGTGTGCATACTTATGCAACCAGCTTATTGTACATTTTTTATTTTTTATATTTTTCCCCTAACAGATTTGTTTGTTTTTCAACTGAATTGTACAGATTACAGGTCACATTAACAGTGGCAAAAGTTTTGAAATAATTTATTGTGGTCTCATTTTTTTATATCACAAAACTTTGGCATTTTAACAGGGGTGTGTACACTTTTTATATCCACTGTAGGTAAGCTGTGGGAAAATTTGAATTGGAATCTAAGAATTGTATGCATCATTCTCTGGAACATTGCAGGTGCTCTGTGGAGACTTAACTGCAGGCTCTATAGTGATCCCAAATTTAGGAATGTTGGTACCTGTTCTTTAACTGCATGTTCCTGGGATTCAATTATCCAGTGTGATTTCAAATTTCCTTCATCATGAGGCCCAATTTCTATGTTGTGGTAGACTAAATTAGTTCTACCATGCAACTCTCCCTCCCCCATGTCTTCCAAGAACAAGTCCCCCTCCTCAAATGTCCCACAAACAAGTCCTCAAGCCCTTATAATAGGCCAAGAACACAACTTCATTAGGGTCAGAAAATATACCTGGCTGCCTTCTAGTCAGCTGGAAACAGGACTTGTCAAATCCCCTACAGACACTGCACAGTATCACTCTTCAAACAGGCTTCATGCTGCACGAATAAAGGACAGCCACAGTCATCCTCTTGTACAAAGGTGGAACGTCAAATGGACCTGCGTTATAACAGACTTACTTATCTGTAAGGCTATAGAAAGGTTCATTAAGAAATAAATAAACAAGGACAATAGGCAACCTAAAAACACAATCAAAGCCAGTTTGGGTTCATCAGGGGTAAATCCTGCCTACTTAACCTGGTCAACTTCTTTTAGTATGTTACTGAAGCAATTGGTGAGGAAAAATCAGTACATGGTGCATATTTAGACTTTGTAAAGACTATCCCATACTCAGGTATCAAAGATAAACTCACCTTTCTTGCTAAATACAGTTTCTGTGTTGTGCTGGATTAGATTTTGTCTACTTACTAGGCAAGTCTGAGAATATGTTCTTTTTCCAGACTACAAATTATTTCCCAAGACACTGATACTGTCTTTCCTATTTTGACTTCAGGACATGCTTTGGGAACCTTAAGTACTTCTGTACATGTACTTCACAAATGTCATTTTCTCTACAAGGTGTCAGAACATTATTATGATATAAGTGTCCTGGCTTCCTTTTACACTTGTCTCAGCTTATAATTCACTTCATTTAACTCTCTCTGCAAATTCAAGGAATCATTAGCCCCTTCACAAGGAACCTGGTTTTAGCAGTTAGTACTAGCACTTATATCATATCTTCCTGTATGAATTCACTAAATAAGCAGTTTTGTTTTATGCTTTCAGTTGTGTCTCCCGTGGTCTCTCTCGCTCTCCATCTCCATATGTTCTATTACTATAGGCACTACAGTTTGTAAGCTGTCCTGGACTTTTGGAAAATGCTGTATTATAATTTTGATGGGGGTATCTTCTTCTGCCCAAGAGAAGATATAGCCTTTCTTACTCCTAATTTCTTCCATGTAGCTCTATAGGTTTCCATAACATAGACTGAAATTGTCTTAAAGTACTCAATTAACTTAGTATTTGTATGTCTTTAGGTGTTTCACTTAAAAAAAAAACAATATGCTAAAGCTCAGATATTACTCTGAACACAAGTGAGGTGTTTTATCTTGCTGTGCGCATTGCTGTGACTTTTTGTAGGGTAACCCTAAGGGCATTTTGTTACATAATCAATAATTGCCAGGATAAAATGATAGTCCCTACATGATTTTGAAACTAGGCCCATGATATTCATTGCCACTTATTAAAATTACTTGTCCACAATGAGCAAAGATATCAAATGGCTATTAAACTCAAGGTTGGCTGCTGTTCTTTGACATTCTGGGCAAGTTGCACAAATGCTCTCTATATTCCCATTGGTTTTAGGCCAGTAACCTCTAACTAAATTCCTGTCTTTTGTCCTGTCCATTCCAAATGATTACAAAAAAACACGGTTCTGTACCAACTTCAATTGTTCTAAAAGGTTTTGGAGGGAATAAATGGCTCAGTACCTGTTCTTTATTTTAGTTAATCTGTAGAGCAGATTATTTTATTTTATTTATATATTTATTTCAGTTTGATAACCAAGGAAGTCCACTGGGCCAAGAAGAGCCCATTTTCAGTGGAAGTCTGGGGAGAAAAGCTCTATTAACAATCATATACACATGAAGCAATACCATCATTTTCAGAGGTCTGACAATACAGCATATTACATAGGAGTAATAAACCCATGCAAACAAAGATCAATGACAATTACAGATACATAAAGCAATACAATTGTTTTCAGAAGGTTGAGAATACTGCATAATACACTGGAGGTATAATAAACTAAGCAAAGAAATGTTGCAAATTTAGATACAAGTAGATATAATAGACTCTATAATAGAATCAAAATAGGATTAGGTAAGTTGCAATAGTAGACTTGTAGGGTTATAGTGGGGAGTGTAGGTATGAGAAGCAGGTGAATCAGCAAATGGAGAAGTGAAGGGTTGGGGGGGGTGTTGGAGAGTGGCATAGGCATGCCCAATTAGAAGATAGACGTGAGAGCAAGAAGGATTTGACATTGGTGTGGTTTGGTGTATTGTAAAGGGAGGGAGGGAGAGAGTTCCATAGTTTTGATATGGAGCAGGATAGCAGGATGTTGCCACGGGGACGTGATAGTTTGTAGACTAGCAAGAGGTTTTGGTTGTCTGATCTGAGTGAGTGGGTAGGAATGTAAGGGGTTAAGGTGGATGGTGAGAGAGGAGCAGCTTGAGGGTTTATAAATGAGCTTGTGAGCTGTGGTAAGTTTAAGGAATGTCAGGTAGTTGGGTAGTTCGAGCCACTGCAGAGCATGGAGAGAGTGGCACTGGTGGGATGAGATTGGTAGAAAATTAGATTATTTTATTGTAGCAGGATTCCATTTTGGTTTGTAGGCTGAGTTTGAGATCGATTAGTAGAGGAGCACTGTACAACAGAGAGGGGAGAAGATAAGAGAAAGCTAGGGTTTTTCTGGTGAAGGGGATGAGATATTGATTGTGCCTGTACAGGAGACCTAGCTTTTGGTATTTTTTTTATGGTGGTTTGAATATGGGTGTCAAACTTTAGATGTTCGTCAATTATGACACAAAGCAGTTTAGTATTTGATACAATTTTGATGGGGATGTTATTATGGCTGAGTTGTTGAGAGTTTTTGTTGATAGGGGAGTTTCTAGAGGGAGAAAATATCATTAGTTTAGTTTTATTAGTGTTCAGGGCCAGGTGATTGTTTTGCATCCAGGCTTCTGTTTTAGAGAAGGTTGACTGCGTTTTCAAGAGTAGTTCAGATGGGGAGTATGCTGAGCAGATGATTGTTGAATCATCTGCGTACTGGGTTATTGAGGAGTCATGGATGGTACTGTGGTAATTATTGATGAAAATATCGAAGAGTAGGGGACCTAGGACAGAGCCTTGGGGTATGCCAGTGGGGGTATTTAGGAAGGGAGAGGTTGAGGATTTCCATTCTACAGCTTGTTGTCATTTGGAGAGGTAGCTAGAGGACCAGGCTATGGTTGAAGCAGAGAGGTTGAAAGAGGAGAGTTGGGATAGGAGTAATGGGTGTGAGATGCTGTCAAAAGCTTGGGATAGGTCTAGGAACAGTGCAGATATGAGTTTGCCAGAGTCATGAACTTGGTTAATGGTCTCGGGAAAGGAGAGAAGGACAGTTGTGGTGCTGTGGCCAGGGTAGAAGACATATTGAGTGAGGTGAGAAGGTTGTTTTGTGTTAGATGTGACATGAGTTGTGAATGAATAAATTTTTCCAGGATTTTAGAAAGTGGGAAAAGGATGGCAATTGGCCTGAAACTGGTGGTGTTGGTGTTTTTCCCTCCCTTATGAAGTGGGATGATGTATGCCTGTCACCAGATAGAAGGGACACATGCTTCTTGGATGGATCTGTTTATTAAGATGGAAATGGGAAAGGCAATACTGTCAGCAGATTGTTTGGAGGAGGCTGATGGGAGATTATCAGGTGCGTTGCGGCAAGGTTTAAGTTGGAGGAGTAGTTTTTTTTAGTACTTGTGGGGATGGGTTCTAGGTTGAATGGGGAGAAAGGAAGTATTTGGTTGGAGGGATGGGGGCAGGTAGGGTTGGGAAGGGGGGTGAGAGAAAGAGGAGGGCAATTTAGCTATACAATCAATAAAAAAGGAGTTGAATTGGGTGGCAGTTTCAAGATCGGTAAGATTGGGGTTAGGACAGGGGTGGAGGAGGGAGGAGATTGTGTCCCAGAATTTTTTAGGATTGGGTGAGTGCTTAGATTGAAGTTCGGAGTAGTATGCTTTGTGGTCTCTGGTTATTAATTTTTTTATGGATTTACAGAGTTGTTTGAATTCTACTAAGGAGTTACGTTGCTTGTTTTTTTGTAATTGCATCCATATTTTATCTCCCTGGAACATGGTAAATATAGTTTCTTTTGATAGCAAGGGGGAGGCTTTGGCCTTGATCCACTCTTTTTTTATTTCAGAATAAGTTTATGAAATAGGACTGTCCTTTTCCCCTTATTTCCCAATCTACTATAGTTATAACCTCTCAAGCTTTACTTAGTGCATTGTCTTCCCACTGAACCTTGTGGAAAGTGACATGGTTTATCTAAAGATCCAGCCAGATCAGTTAATCTCCTCACTTTTCTGACACAAAGTGGAGGGTGTGGCCTTGTCTACCTATCAATGCAGGTACAGGCTTTTCCCTTTTATCTAATTCAAACTCTGTAAAGGTGAAATTCATGAAAACAATTTTCCTACACCAGGGTTGCTAGTAGTTTTCCTTTCTCTTCTTCAGAAGATACTTTACTTACGTTACACTTATGGTCCAACTGCTGCTTGACATTGTACTACTGATTTGGCATAGTTCTCTCTCTGTTTATTTTCTACACTGGTATTGTTTCTTCCTAAGTTTCTGCACCTTATTCCCTTGGTATGTTCCTAAATATTGGTCTTTTCCTGACACTTGCTATGCTGATTCCTTTTATTACTTTAACTACTGGAGTTTTAGGTAAGATTTACCTTCTCTGCCAAGCTCTACCCTAACTTCCTTTATTACTTTAACCATTAGATTCTTTTGTAAAGATTCAGTAAGATGTATTTCATCCTTCCACCCAGAGCCATATCATAGCTGCTTTTGATATTACAGTCCTGCAGTTTTACATTGTGGCGATATACATTTCTAGCCACATATGTAGTTGAATCTCCTGTCTCCTATAATGTTTATATCTGTTTAAACTGTGGAAAGTATTGGCCAGTTATCATATCATTGGCAATTTAGGCACTAAACCTAAAGGGTACAACACTTTACCCAAGTTTCTATTCCTACCTGTGTTGCAAGGCATTCTATTTCGTTTTTATACATTCATATTTCTTCAGTTTCATATATTTGTTTGTTTTATGCTTACATATTGTATTCTAATTAATGTAATCATACTCCCTGCATTCATTGATCTTTGCATTTCTTTTCTGACTACTACAATATTACATTTGCTTACTTCAGTAGCAGCACAATGACAAAGCAGGTTTTACATTTCTAACAGTTAAAATCTTAGTAATGTTGCATTCTGTAGTCATGCTTTCTGGTTCATTTTGCTGATTAGTACTAAAAATGTTTCAGTTATATTATTTATGGTGATAGCTCTGCAGTAGGTACCATTTTCTAGAGCACATAAAACATTTAGAACAAGCCATTCCAGATGCAAACATTTCTCTTATCTGTAGGCAAAGAATAAGTGAATGTTTAGCCCAAACTAGACACAAGTCTGATGTGTAATTTGCAGTTTCAGTTAACAATAAGCATTATTTCAAAACAACTAACTATTCAGAGAGCAGCTTGCTGGAAAGAAAAGGACAGAAGCAACTGTACATCTTCTTAATACTAACTGTTGAAAGGACAGAGGCTCTGTCACAACAGGGAACTAGTTTCCATTTTGGAATAATGAAATAATGTTCCTATACAGGAGAGATAGGGTAGTAGGGGAGAGACAGAGTGAGGAAGAAAGAGAGAGAAAGAAATAAATGAGGCTACATATTTTGGAGATTCCCTACACCTCTTTGGGTACTTACTGGACAAGGACTCAACCCAAAGACTTCAGCTCCTCAGTGTTGAACTGTCTGACCACTGTTTTCCATTGGAAATCACCAACAGTGTAGTTTCAAAGTGCATCTCATCAGTGATTCCTGTCTTTGTTGATTTTTTCCTCTTTCTTTCTGTGTATGAGTGACCATGGTTTGCTGTGACACTTAGTTTTTGCTTCTTCGTCACGTGACGCTTCTGAGTTGATTTAGTTAGGTTGCTTTCTTTACACAATGAAGCTCAGCAAATCATATGAGAACCTGTTTATGGTAGTTTGTAGGGAATGTGAGTTACTGGTAGAATTTAATACAGTTATTGGAAGGGAATATTCTGTCTAGTGCCATTAACAGTCAATACTTTTCTAATTTTCAGTGTAAGGCAGTTTGAAATCCTACAACAGGATTTAAGTTGGTTGGAGATTCTGCTATATATTCTTTGTATGCTGAAATGTTAGAATTGGGTCCAATGGGAGGTGTAGATAACAATGTTACAATAACCAACTTATTTTGCTATTGTCAGAGTCTGCTATATCTAAAGAGTTATTTACTCTGAACATTTGATTTGTGCCAAGAAGCACACTGACAATTTGTATGTCAACCTCTGTCATCTTTTCTATAAACCAGCTACAAACAGCTGCAAAGTTTGTTCATAGCTGATTTTTATGTCAAAGAAGAAAGGACCACATAATTGAAGAAGAATGTTATCTGCTTACATGATAAAGGTATTGTATGGGACTATTAAAGTTATGTCATTTATGAATAGGAAAAGGGCAACTACCCCAACACTGATCCTGGAGGACACATTTAGTAAAGGTTCTATAAAAAATACTAATACTTGTTTGTCTATTCAGTGTTTTATTTTTTAGGCAATTTCCCAACCAGTTTAATATGTTTGGACTGAAGTCCAAGAGTATGGGGGAAAATTTAATAAAGCCTACATGGACTTTTTTTCCATGTAGACATTTTGGCACACTGCTTACATGAAAGTTAGCAGGTGTGTGATCCAGTAAAAAATGCTGAGCAGTGTGCACAAGCACTCCTACACGGAAGTATCTATGGCATACAAATCACCTGATAAGCAGGTAAATTGCATGCAAATGAGGAAGGTAGAGTGATCCAGGAAGCAGATAGGCAGTCCTGCAGAACCTGTGTTGGTGTCCGTAGTATACATGGAAAAATTCCATGTACAGGATGTAAAAAGAACAACAGGGGCCGTAAAAGGGCAGGTAGATGAGCAGAAATAGCATAGCAGACACAGATATGTGCAAAATCCTTTTTTTTTTTTTTTTAATAATCTGGGTATGTTTGAGTGGCGTGCCACAGTGCACAAACATGCTATTATGAAAAAAAATTAAAAAGTGTAAAAATGACAATTAGTAGTATATGACAGTACTGTATTATAGGACCCTGTGCAGAATATCTACAATGATGGAATGGTTCTGTTGCTAAGGAGACAGGGTCTAGAACCATGTTGTTTCCAGGTTGTGTGCACGGATCCCTGTGCAAATGAGCTGGGGTTACTGAATAGCACAAATGGGTATCCGTGTCTGCATATCCCATCTGTTTAGGCACAGAACTGTGTTGGTGTCCACAGAAGAGGTAGCTGACATCAAAGCGGGGTGTGTCTGAGGACATCAAACTCATTGGAGTATAGCAGTGCCTGTTTGCACAGGAGGTGTGTACAATGTCTGCTAAGCTTTGTTTACCTTCAGGGTGCATGTTTCATCAGGTTTGAGCATGTTTGTGCTGGGGACCACTGTGCTGAGTGTGACCTTTTATGGGGGCATGTACACTGAGTGCTGAGCACTGTTTACCTTCATGGCACGTGTTTGCACAGTCCACTGCAGTGCTCAGGAGGGAGGCGGTTGCACAAAAAAAAAAAAAAAATTAGCTGAGAAAGGCAATGATATCTTAATTACTGATGACCCCTGTTTCACTTAAACTAGGGCTATTAACAGTCCTTAATGATGTACTTGGCAGGTGGAATACATTATAGGTAGCCAATCACACAGGCTGCACCTACAGCAAAGCACTACAAAGGTTGCATATACCCTACAGTCTGATTTGGGTTCCTATTACATTGTCGAAACTATAAAACTTCGAACACTACAAGATCAAACTTGTATGTTCGAAGTTTTATAATTTCAAACAACGAAAAAAAAATAAATAAAAAGCAACAAACAGAAAGTAACTCTTGTAAGCAGGGGGCAAGCCCCCTTGCACCCCCGCTCTTTAAATATACCAACTCCAGGATTGCACTACAGTGTGGTAAAGTGAAATCCTTCCTTTCCGCACAGTATTGTGATCTCGGAATTGGTATATTTAAAGAGCAGGGGGTGTGCCCCCCTGCTTACAAGACTTTATTTCTTTTCCTTTCTTTTTTTTTTTTTTTTTTTTTACTTACTCGAAGTTCTGAAACTTCCAACATAAGGTTTCGACTTTATGGTGTTCGGAGTTTCAGAACTTCGATAATGTAATAGGAACCCATCTGATTTCACCCCCACACTCTGTACCAGTGGAGTACGGATTTGGGAGTTTTAACTGAAGGAATGCTAGGGGCTGCTGCAGGTCTCCTACATATGTATGTGCTAGATGCTGAGGTCAATGCTTCTGCTGACTATAGGCCTAGACTGAGAAGGAGAAGAGTGTTCAGTCCCAGGGTAACCTTCCAGGTGCTACATGAACTGGAGATTGTAGAGCACTACAGAGTGGACAGGGACATACTACAAGAATTCACTGAGCTCTGCCAATCCCAACTCAGACCCAGAGCCAACAGAGAGGAACCCATCCCAATGGAAACAAAGGTATGTGTAGCTCTTAGGATACTAGCTACAGGTACTTTCCAAAGACCAACTGGGGACATGATGGGGTCTCACAGGCATCAGCATCCAGGATACTCCACCATTTCCTGGATGCCCTGCTACCACATGCCAATGAGCACATTTATTTTCCCCTCACCCCTGAGGTGAAAGCCAGCAGTATTCAACATATTTACCATGTAGCACACTACCCTGAGGTACTGGGTGCCATAGATTGCACTCATGTACACATCAAAGCACCACCCGGTGAGGAAGGTACATTCTATGTCAACCACAAGGGGTATCACTCCATCAACTGGAATTCCCTGGAATTTCCTTCCCCAACTCCCCCTTGATGATGCCTTTGTGTCTTTCAGCTTCCCCTTTCTCAGTATTCTTCATTCACTTGCTCCTCTCCGCACAGTCCATACTAAATCTAATATATCTCCATGGCTATCGAATGCCACCCGCATCCTAATGGGAAATAGAGACAGAGCATGGAAAACATGGACCAAATCAAAGCTCCCTGCAGACTTGCAAAAATACAAAGAACATAGAAATCATACCAAAAAGCGTATTAATAAGGATAAAAGAGACTTTTGCTATAACCCTCCCTCAGCCTTGAAATCTAACCCCAAAAAATTTTGGAAATCATTAAACCACATGGTGGCCCCTGCTCCCCCTATCCATGCCCTGATAAGACACCTGCAGATACTGCCTCCATCTTCAACACCTATTTCATTGACACTATATCCAAGCTATTTAACCCCAGCTCCAACTCCTCTACCTTTAATAATATTTCAAACCACTTTCTACCAGATCCTGCTACACCCTCATCAAATTCCTTTTCCCTCAAACCTGTACCCACTAGCAACATCAAATTCCTACTCTCCAAACTTAAACCTTGCTCAGCATCTACTGATAATATTCCTTCCCTTTTCCTTCAGTTAACAGCTGCTCTCTTGCTCTCCCTGTCTCTATCTTAATCAACTGCTCCATCTTGGAGTCCAAACTTCCTTCCAATTCTTCACCTTACATATACATAAAGGAAGTAACTCCTCTGAAATCACCAATTTCAGACCAATTGCCATCCTCTCTCCTCTCTATAAAGTTCCAGAAAAATGCATACATAAACAAGTTATGGCCTACTTACTCCATGAAAATCTGCTCACACCTACTCAACATGAGTTCAGACCTAAGCATAGTACTTTTACTGCCTTACTATCATTCCTTAATACTCTCTCTCTTGCCAGACATAACAACAAACTGGTCTGCTGCCTATTCTTAGACCTCTCTAAAACTTTCAACATCGTCTCTTACCCTCTCCTTCTGCACAAACTGACCAAACTTAATCTCTCCCCTGCTACTGTTGCATGGTTTTCCAGTTACCTCACTGACAGATTTCAAGCAGTTAAGTGGCAATCTACACTCTCCCCTCCTCTCTCTACTAAAATGGGGTTCACTCAGGGTTCCATCCTTGGTCCACTACTTTTCAACATTTTTACTAATCTTCTTTACTCTTCCTGTCCTCAGTCATTACTGGTCCAATACACTGATGACTCTCCTGTCATCACTATTGCTGACTCTCCATCCGAACTCATCTCTACAACACTGACTTCCTTTAACTCAGTAGAAAACTGGGTCTCTGATAACCAGCTTATCCTTAACCCAAAAAAAAAAAAGCTACTGCTTTTCCTTCCTAAAAAATGCAACCACATTAAATCCACTTTCACAATCCTGTCCCTCAATAACACACACATTGAGGTGGAAACTAGCACTAAACTCCTTGGTGTCATCATTGATGACCAACTTAAATTCACTCTACACATTAACAACTGTATCAAGAAAACTCATCAGAAACGTGGGCTACTCTACTGTAACAAAAATGTTCTCACAAGAGAAGCTAAAGTAACTATCTCTTATGCCTACCTCCTACCCAGTCTATTATATGACTCAAATTCTTACTTGCTTCAACTCCCCACTCCTTGCCAAACCTGAATCTATCTACAACAAGATAGCCAAATTTGCAGCCCATCAAACTTACAGGTCACATCACTGTCTCTCACTCACACACCTTAACTGGCTAGAACCACCTCACCAGCTTCTTCTCCCTCAGCTCCAGATCATCCACTCTATCCTTTATCAGCCTTCTTACTGTCCTACCCTATCACCTCTCATCTCCCACTATTCACCTGCTAGGTCCCCCTGGAGCTCTAACCTAGATCTGCTACAAATCCACAAACCTAAAGCTAAGAATGGGTGTGATCTCTATAGCTATAATCCTTCCAAGGTCTGGAAAACACTCCCACTCGAGATCAGGTCACTCAAGCAACTTAGTCAATTCAAGGTGCCCACTAATCTATATTTGATTTTAAATTTAGAAATTTCATTATGCATTTTATATGTTTTTATATATTTTTTATACTTGATCTTTTAGATTTGTTTATTGTTTAGGATGGTTATATTAATTTATATTAATATTATATATATGCATTAAGGTCTTGTAAATGCGGGTTTCCCATTAATGTTAGTCTATGGGCATATACGAACTGATTGGTAAGTAGTGTCTTTTTAACTAAAGCAAAAGACTTAATAGCTTGATTGAATAATTGCACGGAAACTTAGTATAAATTAGTTGTAAATTTTTTGGTCTGTTGTCTGATGAAGGGGAGACACTGACCTCGCTGAAAGCGCTAATAAAATTGGAGTTTTGAATTTGTTTGTGATACGCTCAGTTTTTTGCCGCTTTTTTGAATTCATTAGTTTGTTTTGTTTGTTTTGAAGTTTTTGCCCACTAAACTATACCTGTTAAGCCAATGGACCTGCCACTGTTCTCGCCCCTATAAACATAGTATCAACCCTAACTGCACACCACTATCTCCTCCCCACTTGTGTTACTTTCTCTAACTTCCTAAACCTAGTCTCACATTAATTACTCTAATCTTATCCCAAGAACATTACATATATACCTTTCTGAATGATGTAAGATTTTAAGTCTGGTGACAAACCTATTGTTATTCTTTCTGAATAATGTAAGATTCTAAGTCTGATTGACATTATTATTATTCTGTTGTAAAGCCTTATTAGGTTCATAGGTTCATAGGTTCATAGGTTCATACTAGGCTATCTGCCCGAGGGCATTTACAAGCCTAGCCCATAGTTTTGTGGCTTACGCCACCCCTTTAGTATGGGGAACTATACCCATTATTTTGCTGTGCCTCTGTTGAGCAGTGACACTGAGGTAATCCCTGGGGTATATCTGCGATCTCCCATCCATTGGTCAAGATTTCTCTTGAACAAGGCCAGCGAGGTGCTCTGCCTCACATATACCGGGATTTTATTCCACAGCATAGGGAGTCTTTGGGTGATGAATCTATCCCTCCAGCGTCCTATTAATAGCCGTGTCGAGGTTTAAGTCTCCGCCCTTGTGGCTCTGACGGATCTAGATTTTTGAGGTGAAGCATATTCATCAAATCTGGGTTTGACATGGCCTTGTATGTTAGGCAAAGGTCACCTCTGAGCAAGCGGCGACTGAATAGAGCTGGAGTTCTTTCAGTCGGGCAGCATAGGACAGATGTTTGAGACCCTTTATCCTTTTGGTGAGGAACTTTTGTGGCCTCTCCAGCTGCTGCAAGTGTCGGGTCAGATACATTCCGAATGGGGCATTGTACTCAATCATTGGTCTGATGAGTGATGAGTATAGGGAGACTATGACCTCCCTTGATCTAGATGAGAATCCCTTCATGATAAGGTGGGCAATGTAGAAGGTCTTCCTAACTACTTTAGCTACATGGGTGTCGAATGACAGACTACTATCAACCTGGGTCCCCAGGTCCCTGATAACTTCTTCTATGCTCAGTGGATTGCCACCTATTTGGTAGCTAGGGGTAACCTTGTTTTTCCCGAAGGGTATGACTATGCATTTTTTGGCATTTAACTTTAGGCCATGGCTCTGGCACCAGTTATCCATTTCTGTGAGACCCTTCTGAAGGATATCTGTGTCAGATGTGTTTTCTACTATGGCGCCCAGTTTGCAGTCATCTGCAAACTTTGTCAGCCATAACCCTCCTGTGTTTGCTTGTACTTCGGAAAAGTAGATGCCAAACAAGAGTGGACCCAGGACTGAGCCCTGTGGTACACCACTTGTGACAGGCTTTGAGTCTGACATGGCGCCAGCAACTCTGACCCTGTGGGTTCTGTCACTCAGCCAGTTTGCAACCCATCTTGTGATGTATGGGTTAACATTTAAGCTGATGAGTTTTTCAATGATACCCGAGTGGGGTATTGTATCAAGGCCTTAGCCAGATCGAGGTAGGCTGTATGGACTGCCTTTCCCTCATCAATGGCTTTGGTGACTGTTTCAAAAAGTCAACCAAGTTTAGAAGGCATGATCTGCCTTTGACAAAGCCAAACTGGGATGGATCCAAAGTCTGCAAATTCCCTATGTCTTTATTTATGAGGTCCATTATGATCCTCTCCATGGCTTTGCAGATAAGGCTTGTCAAGCTAATGGGCGGTAATTTCCAGGGTCGGTGGAGGCACCGCCTTTGTGAAGTGGGACCACAGTTGCAGTGCGCCACTCCTGGGTACGTATCCAGAGGTAAGACTATGATTAAACAGCTGTCCTAGCTGTGGGTTTAATTCCTCATTGAGTTCGTGGAGCACACAGCCGGGGACACCATCAGGTCCCATGGATGCTGTGTTTTTGCTTTGGAGAGAGCAGTTCTCACTTGGGTGTTGGAGATGTTTGGGGGGCTGCAATCGCTTGGTATAGATATCTCTCCTTTTGGGGGGGGGGGGAGAAGTTTGCACTGAACCTGTCAGCCAGTATGTTGGCAATGTCTGTAGGATCAGTAATCTTCACATCATTTTGAACTAGTTCTGAGCATATCTGGGAGGTTCCTCCCAGGTTTCTAACATAGCTAAAGAAGGCCTTATGATTGTCTTTTGAGTCTTTAGCTATTTTTCTCTCAAAATTTGCTTTGGATGATTTTATGAGAGCTCTTAGTTTTTTACTTATAGTGATCAAGGGTGTCTTACCTTTTAAGGATTTTGCTCTATCTTGTAGTAGCTTCCTCCTTTTGTTGTAGAGTTTGTTTATGGCTGGGGTCCACCAGACTGGACGCTTGCCTTTGGTACAAAGAGTCTTTGTTTTGCTTGGGATTGCCTTATCCATGCAGTCCTGCAGGTGCTGGTAGAAGGCATTTGTAAGTGATTCAGCGGCTTGAGTACTGTTTTCCGCTGGCTCGGGTGCCTTAAAGGAGACCACACTAGTCTTTAGAAGTGTGAAGTCGGCTTTGAGAAGTTCTTTACTGTGGTCTTTTTATTTCAGGTGGGGTGGGATGAGGACCTCCAGCGAGATTAGTTTGTGATCTGATCTCACCAGTGAGGGGTATACTTCCGGTGTTGAACATTGTGCTCCCATGTTCGTGATGATGAGATCAAGTATGTTTTCTCCTCTTGTGGGGATGGTGACTAGTTGTTCCATGGCATTTGAGTTTATGAATTCCAGGAACTTTTGGGCTAGGGTGTTTGGGCTTGAGTAGTGTTCCCAGTCTATATTAGGGTAATTGAAGTCACCTAGTATGATGGTGTTTGGTGATACATTTATCCCCTCTAGTGTTTTCAGGAAAGCCATGTGAGGTTCCTGAGTTTGTGAGGGTGGCCTGTAACATGCTACAATTTGCAGAGCAGTCTTGCCTATGGTTAATTGCACCTGGATGGTCTCCGATGCATCGTGCGTTGCCACCAGTCTTGAGGTGTGGGTGTCTTTGATGAATATGGATACCCCCCCTCCTTTCTTGGTATTGTCCGGATTTTGGGGCCGGAACGCATGATAAGAGGTAAAACCTGATAGTGCTGGGGTGCTCTCAGGAGCCTTGAACCAGGTTTCTGTCACTGCACAGACATCGATGTTCTCCAAACTGAGAAGGGCCTCGAGTGCGTGCATTTTGAGATTTAGACTTCTGGCATTGAGCAGCACTACCCTTAGTTTTTTCCTTTTTGTGTTCTAGGGTGGTAGGTTTAGAATTTGAGCCTTGCCTAAAAAGGCACTATGGGGTGGCAAGAGCCTTTGCCAATATCCGAATCCCAGGGTGACAGGTGCAAGCCGTCCTTGCTGAAGCAGCGTGGCTTGTCCAGCATGTCATCCCAGGCAGACAGACATTGGATCCCCTTTGAATGACACCAGAGTTTAAGCCAATTGTTAAAGCTGATCATCTTATCTCTGTATTGTGGCATCATTCTTGGTGAAGGTAGGATACTGCTCAAGGTCAGGGTCATACCTGCCTGGGCTACATAATCAGAGAGCTCCTCAATGTCTCTTTTCATGTAGTCCAAGGAGGTACGTCTCAGGTCGTTTACACCAGCGTGGACAATGACTGAGTCGTATTTGTACCTGCTGTTGAGAGACCTGAGTGCTTGCGTTATGTGGCGGATTCTAGCACCCGACAGGCAGCTTACTGTGACCTTCTCCTTACTCAGTCTGGTGAGCGGACGTCAGTGTGTCTGACTATGGAGTCACCAATGACTAGTGTGTCTGGCATTGTGTTTGGCCTTAAGGGCTGTGACTGTTTGACACTCTGACTGTGAGGTCTATGTGTTGCAGGTGTTGTGTTCTGAGGTGGTGGTTGTTTGGGTGTCTGCTTTGGTGGCCTCTGCTGTTTTGGTAGATTTTTGATCAGAGCCGCCGAGTATGTCTTTGTGTGTTTATGTGTATGATTTGAGGTTGTGATGGTACTATGTGAGACTGGGTCTATAGTGTGTGTGGTAACCTTCTCCTCCTGACTGGTCTTGCCAGTCCTAGGTTGAGAGAGCTCAGCCTCCAGTTTGGCCGTATAGTTGCATCTCTCGCATGTATTTGTGTTTTGTGGGAGGAGGAGAGGGTTGTCTGTGTACATGAGGCAATTGTAACATTGCCTCAATATTCCCAGGTTCACCAGCTGAGCAGGAGAGGACACTAGCAACTGATCCCTCGACATGCTAGAAGGACTAGACAAAAAAAACTTTAAAAGAGATTCCGGGGGATGTGGGTGACCGAGAAATGGGGTTTTGCCTTTTTGGGGTGCTATCTATAAGAGTGCCGTATCAAGGTAATAAGTACTGTAGGAGCAAGTGCTAGGTTTAACAGATAGAGAAAAGTCTACTTGGAGTCAAGTAGAGATGATCTTTTTAGGTATTAGAGAAAGTGCTAGTAACAGGGATGCTTAAAGGTAAGATTGAAAAGAATGCACTCTGCAGTGTGCACTAGAGAAGTTAGATATGAAAGTAGGTAACTTGAGTTTTACCTGTTTAAAAAGTTAAGGTTTAGTGGAGAGTTACTATTTTTAAAACAGCAAGATGGACTGAAAGGGGTGGTTACTTTTGTATTTTGGTACTATGAAATACTGTAGGATGGCCAATAAATTTAAATAACTGAAGGGGTGGGATTTCAAAAGTGATGGTTTTGTGATTACTCACATAAGCCAGTGAAAGTAGAGAGAAATGAGATATATGGTCAGATTAACATAAGAGGCGGGCAACTAGAAAGACAGTGGTATGGTCATATTTTTCATGTGTATGTTTTCTTTGAATATTTTATGTAATCTTGCTGTTGATTGTTTACTTACTTTTGTAAATGATAATCTGTATAACCTGTGGAGCTTTTCTCCCCAGGCCTCCACTGAAAAAGGGCTACTTAGCTCAGTCGGACAAACCCGGTCAACAAATGTAAAATAAAAACTTTTGTTGTTCTTTCGGCTTTTCCAGGTTAGGGGTCGCCACAGCGGAACTCCAGTCCGTTAATGATTGGCAGTAGATTTTTACAGTGCCGAGGTGCCAGCTTGACCCTCAACCTTCAACGAAGGCACACCCATTCTACGCATGTTTTTCGAATGCCACTCGACCACAGGGAGGGCATGCAAACTCCACACAGAAGACGCTTCAGCCAAGAATCGAATGGGAGAACCTCTTGCTGTGAGGCAACAACGCTACCGCTGCACCACCATGGCTTAAATGTAAAATAAAAAATAAATAAAAATAAATAAATAACTACCAAGTAATGTGCAATGCCCAGGGCATTATCATGAATGTGTGTGCTGGCAGCCCTGGCAGTTATCATGACTCCCATATCTAGCACTCATCATAGCTGTACCAGATGTTTGCTAGGCATCACACATGGCCATTTACTAGGGAATGCTGGCTACACACTGGAACCATAGATAATGACACCCATCAGAAATGCACACCCACCCACCAAAGAATGCCATAATGAGACACACACAAACTAGGAACATCATAGAGCATGTGTTTGGGCTACTGAAGTCACAGTTCCAATGCCTCAATATATCTGGTGGAGCCCTGCAGTACTCTCCAGCCACATGTGCACACATGTCCACAGTATGTAGTATGCTACACAATATGATCATGCAGAAACAGCTGCAGCAGGATCAGCAAAGGGAAGGGATACACAGGTCCCTAATGGTGCCTAGCTCACCACAGCCACACCCACAGGGGGACTCTGAGGAGGAAACCCCTGAGGTTGTCCCTGTAGGAACCCCGAGGAGGAAACACCTGAGGTTGTGCTTGTAGACAGACATAGGCGTGCTCAGTATGCCCTGGCTTTGGCCAAGAGACAACGCGTAGCACATCCACTTACAACTTACGGCCTTAGGGACTGACACCTTACTCTAACTCACATACATATTAGTAAAAATGATGCAAGCCAGCCCACACAACCTGTACCCAACCATTTATTGGCTGTGTACTGCATGCATTAGACAGAGGCAGCTCTAAACTACAGGTCTGCCAACTGCTACATTCGCAAGGTAAGTCACACACCTATTCACCACTTGTAAGGGGTATTAGCATATGGTAGCATACATATGGACCTACTACATGTATGCAAGGGAATATAGTGGGCTATTGGGCTACTTGGGAAGATCTAACAGCCACTTGGGACAACAGGTACTCTGTCCAATAGTATGTGCTCCATAATATGCACTAGGCCACATGGCTGACAAGTCCACTACATTATGCAAGAGAGATGGCAAACAGTGGGGTCACACCACAGTTGCACAACTGTCCATGCCAGCAAAGCATGGGCTACTCATCCCCCACCACCAGTATATGAGTGTACCCATACAACTGCTGTAACAGTAAATCTGCAATGATATATAAGCAGACCAGCCAATTCCAGGGCTGTGAAATATAACCTGGCCACACATTGTATGTCTCACATAATGCAGGGGTGACAATGCATGTTTGTATGCTGTTGATTGTGTGATGAATGATACATCCCTGTCTGGCAGCCTGTGTGGCTCAGTAGGCTAGGGACATTAGCATGGGTGATAGTGTTGTTGGTTTGAATCTGGCAGTATCTACATCTTTTACATGTGAGGTAGTCATATGGTGGTGTCCCCACAGACTGTCATACCAATCTGTTACTGAATGAAAGCTGGACAAAGCCAGAGAGAATGGGGGGGACAAAGGGCCAAAACTAGAGACAGATATTCAGATGCTCTGATTCACCTAGAAGGTGGCTAGTTTGAAAGCAGGTTGCATCAGTAAGCATATCTGATGGATATAAAATCCAACACTCAAATGTTTCTCTGTATAGTATTTAGTGACTGCCTTATACAACATTTTACCAGAACGCCACAAATGTATGAGGAACAGGCCAGACATATGGGGTAAAATCCTGGACATTATGAAAACTCATGTACAGTGAGAGGCATACCTTCCAAATGTACAGATTTTTGCAGAAAATCCAGATTTTTGCCTCATGTTTTTGGTCCGTTTTTCATAAAATTGTAGTTTTCTAGCAAATTAGTGGCAAATCATTAAAGACTGAAGTTAGAAAATAATGACAGGCATTTGGGTTTCAGACTTATGCATGTGTGTGTGTGCGTGTTTGTGTGTGTGTGTATATATATATATATATATATATATATATATATTTTTTTTTTTTTTTTTGTATAACTATATATAATATATAATATATATGGGGATGTATGGATTTCCCCACATACCCTCGGAATACTGAGGTTATCTGCACACACACATCAAAACAGTTGCCCACAGCAACCAAACCAAGGCCTTGACTGTACATAATCCACTCACCTACAGACCCCTGTGCTTGTGGAATGTCACCTTGTAGAAAACAGGTGAGCAGGTGCTGTACTGTACAATGGTTCAACTCATGCCTTGGACAGCCATATTGTTCCTGGCCACATGTTTGCCTATCTAACTGCAAGTAGCCACATATGGCCATACTGCTAACTGTACACACATAACAGGGATAGTGACAGTTACCCCACTCCTAGGACACTAGATACAATAACAGTACCAAGCAATATCACTCTGCAGACCACACATGCTGTCTAACACAAGGCTACTTTGTGTATTCCACAAGTACTGTGCCTGCAATCACATGTCCAACAGATGTAACCTATGGTGCATGTGATAATTACTGTGAGCTGTAGTGTGTAATTGTAGATAGGTAGGGGTTCTAATCTCACATTAGCCAACTGTGTGTGTGTGTGTGTGTGTGTGTGTGTGTGTGTGTGTGTGAATATATCCCTAGGCAGCACTACAGACAAGCCTAAATGGGCTATCTGTATGCAATGGCTATGCATTGTATGGCCCTGTGACTAGCTGCTGGCCTCTATATTGCCCTCCGCTATGATGTTATCCACCTCTAGAGCATGGGTTGACAATCTAATATCAGATAAGCTCCATGGCACTTGCAATAAGTACTGTAAACTATAGTGTGTAATTGTAAATAGGTAGGGGTTGTAATCTCACATTAGCCAACTCTGTGTGTGTAAATATATTCCCATGCAGCATTATGGACACACCTAAATGGGCTATCTCTGTGCAATGGTTATGTATTTTATGGCCCTCTGAATAGCTGCCAGCCTCTATATTGCACTCCTCTATGAGGCCTGCTGATGTCATCCTTCTCAAGAGCGCTGGCTGACAATCTAATGTCAGAGAAACTCTGTGGCACATGTCATAGGTATTGTGAGCTGTAATGTGTAATTGTAGATAGGTAGGGGTTCTAATCTCACATCAGCCAACTGTCTGTAAATATATCCCTGTACAGCTCTACAGACATGGCCTTAGGGGCTATCCCCATGCAATGGTTATGCACTTTTTGGCCCTGTGACTAGCTGATGGCCCTAAATTGCCCTCCAATATGTGATCATAATCAATGCCTAAAACCTGTCTGACCAGACACAGGATATTTGTAGATGTGTCAACTTCATCACCACATGCTTTAGATTTGTAAGCTCAGATAACCAAGATGACGTGTAGCCAGGATAGCAGACCTTATCACAAAATATGAATAAATGAATACACTGACTGCCCCCATTGTACCTGATAGACTGTTCTACACATATGCATCTAGGGTGCCATGCATGTATACTGCCATACCTTGCTGATGTCATATTTCTGCTGTGCTGCCATGCCATCCTGTGCCACTGTATTACCACCATGTGTCCACAGTGTATCCCTTAGACTCCTGGAACAGAAACATACACAGGTCCATGACACAACTGTCATTCTGTTACATTACCGCCAGTCCAACATCATGCAACAAAGATACACAAAGTGTGATGTATAGTCATGACACATGCCAGCATACAATACCTGTAGTTGGCCACAACAACAGCATAGCAAATCAATACTGCACTACACAAGTACATCTCAAGGGATATAGACACCCTGTGCATCAGACAAATAGTAGCATTTCCCTGCTTTGATGGCACAGATGGATACCACCAAGACAGTAGCAATACTGGGGTATGTTCCTGTGTGCTGTGACAGATTCTGATGTATGTTCTAACACCCAGCACTTCAGTCTACTGTTGTGTGTCCCCTACAGGCAAACTCCCACTAATATGTCATATGGCCACTGCCAGACAATTAACAGTGTGTTATTACAACAACTGTATGGGAACAGTCCAGCAACACCAGTGTGCCACAATGATAGACAGCAATGCAAACCTGCTGTGGTATATGTTCCATGTAGGCATCATACCTCTCATCTATACAGATGTTTGCAGAATGTCAGGATGTTTGCCTCATAGTTGTGGTCATTTTTCACACAAACTTGTGGATCTCTGACAAATATTGGAACACTGTTGCTGAGTCAGGGTCTTTGTCCCTATAAATTATGGCTTTGTCCAAGTTTCATATTGAAAGAGGTTGACAGTTATGTTAGGCATAGCCGTCAACCAAACAGGGACATATGTCAACAGAAACAGGGACCTAGCCAGAGTTCATCAGGAACATTCAGGGACACTTTTAAAATGTTAGAACTATGTATGTGAGACAGTGACTGAATTGGGGGAGTAAATTACAGTATATCATTTGACGTTACAGGAGTGTACACTCTCACTCATTGTCACTATGTATTATGTGTAATCCACTACATTTCCTACAGCAGCCAACCATTGTAGGAGGGATTAACAGGGACAGAGCTAAGATGTGATTAACGATCAGGGACAGTTGAGAGGCATGCCTGTAGGTGTAGGACAGCAAAGTATCACTGACATGTCATTACCATAGATCTAAGAGAGGCTACTGTTGTAGCCTCTATTCCCCATGCCCCGATCTACATCCTGTTATATGGAGAAATATATTACAAACCTGCTGGAGTGCAATGCTCATTTTTTGAACTTTACTTCTGGTATACTTTTTGAAATACACTTTCTGTGTGAGTGAAGTATCATACAGAGCTGTTCCCCATAAGCAGATGCTTGCCTTTTTAATGTCTTGCTTATTAGTAGGTACTTTCCTATGCACCAATCTGTGGCTTAGAATTGCTAATTGCAGTGAAAACAGATGAACTGCACTATTATTGACCAATGACATGCCACCACAGTGCAATATATAAGGCCTTCATGTAGACCTAGGCTCCTTTCTTAGTTGTTAAGATGGACATCACTGAGATGTGGAGAGTACAGCATCGCAGACAGTAGGTACCATAACTGTCAACTGCATAGATTTATGGAGTATGTCCACAGTTTCACCTCATATGTGTGGTCAGTGTCCCATGACATAGTGGTCATCTGGCAGTTCACTGGCAAACATTGTGGGTTTAGGTTAGTAAAGAAAGAGACACACTTGAGTGCCAGACTTCATACCCATCAGAAGATGCATGCTAATGCAATAGCTGTTATTCTATCAACCCACTATCTTTGTAGGGGCAAACCATTACAGTTGTCCCTATCTGTTGGCCTTAGCCCCCCATTACATCTGGCTATGTCTGGATCCCTTGTTCTAGAGGGTTGGGAAGTATGGCAAGTCTGTAGCAGCTACCTTTACATACAGCTGTGCATACTATTGGCTGCAGCTGCTGCTGCAGCCTAGTGCACATAGGGGGAAGCATGGACACTTTTGAGGACAGCAAGCTGTATGTGTAACTGTGGCAGCTATGTCATCCCTGTCATTATGGCAGACCCAGGGTAAGGGTACCCTGTACAGTCCAATCGAGCCATGTGGTTACAGTACATCTGCTATGCAATGGTTCCAGTAACAGAGTAGTAGAAAACTTATAGTTAGACTATACAGATATGTGTAGTGTGTCCCTATCTGCAGGTCTCTGACTTGAAAAAGTGGGTAGCAGTTCATTAACTAGTAGTAACTTGTGAAGATTAGTATTGCATGGTTTGGTCATTACTTGCTGTCTTTACAATAATGTAATTGAACTGCTAGACAAAACTGGATTTGAACCCAGGTCTGTGTGTGACAAAATATACTGCATACAAGGCATTTAACAGACTGCAGCACTGAGTCACTGCAAAAGTGTGTGTATTTGCAAGATATATATGCACATATACAAGCTGTGGGAAACATTTCTACATCCAGCAGTATGTACATGGCTTTATATGGCTGTATTTCTGCACCAGGGTCCTAGTTGTACATGTACTTTGCCATTACTGCCTTAGCAGGTGTCTTTCCACAAGTCGCTGATAAAAGGGCACATATACCTGCAATCACAGCCTCACTTACATCCATTATGTCTTTGGCTGTCTACTGGTGTATTATTGCACACTCCCATTTTTCCCATTAGTTTTTATTTGAGTTACATAGCTAATGACTAAGTGGCAATCAGTATGTTTTGCTGGAAACACCTGTTTTACATCATATCTGTGTGGCATGGTGAGTTAATGCAGTGGGCTGAAGGTGACAGGGGCCCAGGTTCAAAACTTGTCAGAGGTGTTCGTTTTGTATGTGTCTAGCAATGTAATAAACACATTTAATCATTAAAGGTAATTTAAGATTAGCTAAGTGAAGCAGCATGGCACGCCACATTGGACCAGTTTGCTTAGCTCCACGCAAATCTGCACTAAAAATATAATGAAAATAAAAAGGGGGTGATAGGAAAGTGGTGAAATGGGGCAGGCAAGGGAGAAAACATAGTGAAAGACAGTAAGAGATGTACAGAAATGGTGTAGGAAAGACCCATAGCTATCCATATCTTGTACAGCAACAGCTGTGCATTTTGACAGATTTTTTTAAATGAATTTGGACTCTCAAACCCCAGAGAGAGGGGTGAGGACAATACAACTGTGTTAAGTTGAATAGACCAGATTCGTGGTATCCAAAGGACACACGTGTGACACGGAGAGCTATGTATGGAGCAATATTTTTTTTTTGGGACAGGTGCCTTTTTTTTAAGTTGAGAGTGGAATATAGGGGAAGGGACATAGGTACATGTGGGAGGTAAGTTAGATAGGAGAGGATGTATTTGCAGACAGACAAGACAGCAGACAGGGGAGGTGTGTGACACATGAGGGGGTAAACACCTTAGATGAGGAGGCTGTTGTGGAACCAGGTTGCACATGCCTCCAGATGGCAGAAGTGTGACTCATGTCCCCACCCATGGGGCAGTCAACACTGCTTCTTCACTGCCCCAAGGGTGACTGTGTTGGAGGCTGGACACCAGGGTGAGCCTGACTCACCAGGTCGGTCAACATGCTCGCAATCTGGCACAGGTGGCATTCATAGCTCTGATGAACAATTCTGCTCATCATGACTGGCAGTTCATCCTGGGTGACTGCAGGAGGGAGGCTGGGCCCTATCACCTGAGGTGGTTCCACTGGATGCCACCAGTTATAGTAAACCATAACAAATGAACAACAGTAATAAATTAATGAAGATAATGGGTGGGGAGAGAGAAAGAAAATCAGTCCATTAGTAACATTGCACCTTATTTCCTTGACAACAGTACTACCATCTACTCTACAGGTCTGTATTTTCTTTATGTTTACAGTGAATACAAGTCTCCAGTAGCTGAAGTAGCATGTACATACCTCTCAAGCTATATGCATGGGACACTATGGGCCAAACAGTAACAACTGTGGGTACACACCTACACAGAACACTTGCACATCAGGTGGACCTATATAACTACCAAGGTGTTCTGTGGGCTGAAATGGTGATATTTTGCAATCTAGGTACTCATTGCCTTGGTATTCCTGTAATAGGTGGATTATGCACTATTAGTTATATAACATGAAATTGTGACATTTGAGGGACATGTATGTGTACAGTACAAACACTAAACAGCAGTCATGCCTTGGTTGGCAAGCATGGGGATAAAACCCAATAGCAGTGTTTGTGAATGCAGCAGCTTTTAACAGACACTTCAGGCATACAGCCATACCATGATTACACATATTATTTCTGACTGCACATTGCTGATTTTTCACATCCTTGCTAATGATTTTAACAGTCTGGAAAATCTAAACACACAATTATCTACTCATAATATGGGCTACCTCACCCATTTTTCTGTAGTTCCTGTGGAGGGAGAATTTGTGAGCATTATGTGACAGCTACTGTAATATATAGTGCTACCCAGCACTGGATTCAAACCCTGGTCTGTGTGTGGCAAAATATACTATACACAGGGCATTTAACAAACTGAGCTACTGAGTCACTGATGATAACTGGTTGACTGATAATTGCCTAAAACTTACCTGGAACCAAAATATGACCTGGCAGTACTACTACAGTGCTATACTAGACTGCAGAACACACATGCACAAAGTACAAGAATAACACGAATAGTAGTTATGCTATACATCAGTCTAACAATGCTGGAGTGCACACTTTATTGTTAGTGGGTTGAAATATCTGTGAAGTTAACAAACAGTATCAGATCATGGAGTGGGCTACAAAACCTCACAGAACCATAGTCTTAGCAGAGCTTAGCAGCACGCAAACAAGCCAAGCAGAGCTGAGCAGCACATAAACATTGGCAGCCGTTATCATGTTTATATGGCACTTCGCAGGTCTTAGCAGGTCTCAGCAGAGCTTAGCAGAGCCATATTTTAAATTACTCTGCAAAATGTGTATATTAAAATTAAATACTTATTTGCCTTCTATGTATTCAAACACTGGACTGACTACGCATGGAGCCATGACTCTACCAATTAAGCTACATGGATATTCAGATGTCAGGTGTACCTTTAAATATAACACTGAGCTACCTCCAGGAGTGACTCGCAGACCCCCACCAGCAGCTCCCTTAAGGACTTTTGTCATGGGGGTCTCCGCTCGTCCCCTCTCACCTAGACAGGAGCACTCTGGACCTGCAGTCTTCTGCCAGTGACTCTCTTAAGGATGTCTGCTGTGGGGGGCTCCTCCTAACTCCTTTCACCTGGACAGGAGCTCTCTGGATCCTGCAGCCATCCTCCAGCCACTCCTTTGAAGGCTTCCACATGGAGGGGGCATGATCTCAACCCTCTCACCAGAGGCAACTCGCAACCCCCACCATGACCGGCTCCCTTAAGGACTTCTGTCATGGGGGCCTCCACCTGACCCCTCTCACCTGGGCAGGAGCACTTTGGGCCCTGCAGCCATCTGCCAGCTACTCCCTTATGGACTTCCACCTGGAGGGAGGCAGGATCCTGACCCTCTCATCCAGGTGCGAGCACTCCCTGCCCAGCTGCTTTCCCCCTCTCTCCCCCTCATGTACTTCCATTTGGATGGATCCTCCTCTGGACTTCCACTTCTACATGGGTGGGAGATCTCTTTCCTCATGTTACATAACTCCTGAAGGCTGCTAAATTGTGCAGTGTCACCCATGCCCTTCGACCCTCTCAGAAGAACTTCTCCCTGTACCTGGCCAACCAAGCAGAACTCCCCTCAGCCAATGAGGGGCAGGTCCGCTCCCATCAGGGTTTCTGTGTCCCCCTGCTTTCCCATCCAGAAGGGCTCTGGGGACCTTGCAATATTTCTGGGATGCCTTTGGGTACCAGGCGAGGTCGAATGCCTTCATCCGGGTGGAAGTCTGTAAGGGAGAGAGAGGTCGAAAGAGGCCAGGCAAGGAGTGCATGCACCTGGATGAGAGGGTGTGTATCCTCCCCCCTTTAGGTGGAAGTCTGTAAGGGGGAGAGAGGCTGGGTAGGGAGTGCTCGCACCTGGATGAGGGTCTGTATCCTGACACCCCCCTTCTGGGGGAAGTCCATAAGGGAGTGTCTGGTGACAGCTGCGGGATCCAGAGTGCTGCTGCATGGGTGAGAGGAGACAGGCAGAGGTCCCCATGACAGAAGTCCTTAAGGGAGCCACTGATTGGGGGGCTGCGTGCCTCCCCTGGCTACCTCTTAGCAGTGCTGAGCACTGCACTGTGGAAACAAACTCATATATGCTTAAACTTACATTTAGATAAATAATTAAATACATCTGGTTCTATTTTTGGATGTCTGGCAGTTGCCTGCTATCTGTGAGAGCCACTTAGCAGCATTGCTACATTCTGCACTGCGCAGTGCAAGCATGTTTTTTTATTAAAAACAAATTTAGCATAACACAAAAGGACAGCTCAGGGAGTCTCTTACTCATCTGCAGACATGGTTAGCACTACACCTCTCCCTACACTGATTCCATGTCTGTGTTCCTCGTCTCTCCCTTGGCAATGCACCATCATTAATATGCATGGTGCGCTGCCAAGGGAGCACTGTGTACACAGACAGGGTAACATTCTATGAAGGCTCTACACTGTGCCTACATGGATTTTATTAAATCCTGGGGTATATCTTTTTTTGGAGAGTTTTAAGATCCATAGTCTCAAAGGCCCCATTTAGGTCAATGATACTTTTCTCTGTAATATGCCCTTCCCCCACTCTAAAGCAGGTTGTGTAAGTAATGTAAATTGCCATAACTGTGTTATGTCATGCTCAAAGTCTGTGTGGGAAGGGGTTCAATGAGTAAGCCATATTTATTAATGTGCTCAACAGCTGGGTATGCCAGATTTATTTGAATAGCTTTGTTAGGGAATGCAGGATGGAATGGATTTGCAATGAGTCTGGACTGGGCTGTTATAAAGGGTGCACTTTCTAACAGGTATGTAATGATACACATAATGATTTAAGGTTCTGTCTAAGGACCAGTATTATATAAATTGTTGTTTAGAAATTCAAACAACAAACTATATGAGAATTTGGAAGTTCACTGCCAGCTGTCAGTTGAGCAGTGTTACATTTAATATTCTTAAAGTTCATTCCATCATACATTCTGTAATACCTATTTATCTTATTTAGTATTCATAGCTGGCCTTAGGCATAGGCCATCTAGGTAGCCACCTAGGGCGTCCCTCCAGTAGGAGTACTTTTACAGTAATCTGGATGGTGTAAATAGACCAGGATGGGGGGACAGGGTGGTGTTGGGGGTGGGGCGCTGTGGAGACCTTTTGCCTAGGGTACCAGTTGACCAAAGTCCGGTTTTGTTAGTATTACAGGGTAGGCAGAACCTATCCCCAGAGTTAGTGCATGTGACACTCGCATACATGCATACACACACACACACACACACACACACACACACACACACACATACACACACACACACACACACACACACACTCAACAATCACAGATATATCTGAGGGTGCATATACATTTATTTGCAGTTGAAAAGATTACCAGTTTATGTACTTGGAAGTCTTTGGGATGTGGGAAGAAACTGTATCAATTAATAAAAATCAACATGATTACATGGATGATACAGAGACTCCACTCAGAAAACATTCCATCCTGGAAAAACATTGAAGAACCAGGAGTTGTAACAAAGGAATGCAAGACAGACCACCACTATGGCACTCATTTAATAAAAAAAATAATATAAACTTGTGTGTTCCTTTTGCTTCATATAACTGTTCAAATGTAATAAAACTATATTAGAGGTCATATCTGCCTTTTTAAATAGTTTAGTTTTGACATGTTAAAAATCCCAAAATATATAGTTTCACTCCAAGCTTTCGTAATTTTTTTTTCTGAGACCACATCTCATATAAAAATAAAATAAATGCGTGGGCATTTTATTCAAATTGAATAAAACTATATCAGAGATCATTGCTACCTTTCACAAAGTCCACTTCTGACATTCTAAAAATCATCAGAATGTACAGTGTACAGGGGTTCAGGTTCCCTTCATAGTTTCATAATTTTTGTCTGGAAAGCATACCTTGGTCTTCTCCTAGAGTATATTCAGATTGTTTGCTGACTCCTATTATCTAAGTGCATCATTCTGTTAACTTTTAAGATGTTTTTGCATTCCCATAAGGTTATTTTCTAGTATTACAGATGAATAAGGTTATCATAAGTTTTAATTTCTGTCTCAAGAGGCTCATATTCCGTATATTGCACATATGCTCGTTACCAAAAAAGTGGATGTCAGAAAAGTATTAGTGTTGTCCCTACATACATATTTTTTATTCCTGGACCAAATTACACATGTAAAAATAATAAATCTGTTCAGGCTTTATCACATTCTCACTCATTCAAACTGATCCTGTTTAGCCCACCGATGCCTTCTGTTATTCCATAATACTAATTCTAGGTTTTTATGGTACTCCCAACAACAGCTAAGAATGCAAAGCCCACAGATGAGTGAGCAAAGAATCAGCTATCTTTGAAGAGTCTGTTATTCTACAAGACATTTTAGACCATGCAGATATCTACACACAAGATGAGTGCAATAATCTGTGTTGCCTCCATTTTATTGGACAACTCAGGAGCTACCCATTAATCAGTAATGATTAATTCAAATTTTATTCTGTGTGTTATCTGACCATCTCAAGGATTACTTGCATAAAGTTAGACCCTATTAGTAAAAAAGTCTGCATATCATTGCTAGAGCCTTCCTGTGTCCTGAAAGAGTGCTCTTCAAACTATCTAGAGATATACAGAGCTGAGTATATTTTTCTGGCACTTCAGAGTTGTGTACTGGTAATTGTTGTTTGACTAATTTTATATCATTGCTGGCTGACTTCAGAGTTGTGCACTGTTATTTTTGCTTCACTGTATAGTTTTTCAGATCTCTGCTGAAGGTGTTGGTTTTCCCATACCCATCCTCCCTATTCCTGTGCTGTTGTTTAAATTTGGAGGTTTTTACAGTTGCCCGCCCCCACTGTAGATATGATCTGGGACACTCTCCCCAGTCCCATCTCTTTACCTCATTCTACCTAATAGACTCCTTCTGCATTGTTTTGATATATATATATATATATATATATATAAAAAAATCCTTTCCTGTAACTAGTGTAGTCCAGATTCAGATTTGCTGTATTCAGGACTGCATGTAAGCTTCTGAACCCCCCCCCCCAAGCTTTTTGTGGTGGAGGGAAGCCTTCTAGCTTATCAGTGGGAGTGGTAAGCACTAGGTAACCTATCTACCACATAAGGAGTGGTTCTGGCCCAGAAATTGTAGTTATTGGCCGTTTGGCCAGTTTTTCCATCTCTCTCAACTTTCTGATTTAAAAGCCCACATTTGCACTTGTTTCCTCCTTTTCCTGTAACTAGTTTAATCCAGATACAGATTCTTAGTTTTAGAACTTGAATTTGCTTATTTGTGATCAGCACTTGTTCAGAACCTGTAAGCACTAAATAACCTACTAATTACTACAGCACTCATCTTCCCTCATTACCTAGAGGAAAACAGTTTTGGTACTTACTTTCCTCACTTGCTTAGAGAAAAACAGCTCTTGTACTCACTTTCCTCACTTATCTAGAGGAAAATAGTTTTTTTATTCAGGCATGTCCAAGGGTCAGCTCCCAGTGTTATCTCCTGTCTATCTGATGAATCTGGGCATCTTGGGGCAATGTAGAAATTAACTCATGTACATAGACAACCCTTTCCTCCTACCACCCAACACTACAACCTGTGAGAGATGCACTTATCTAGCCAAACTGGAGGTAAAGCTCTCTCTAATCAAGACTGAACTTGACAGTCAAGAGGAGAAGGTAAACACTTGCACCACACCACACTCATCACATAGTCTCACTAAATCTACACCACCAAAATCCACACATAGAAACATAAAAACAATTGTGGAGGCTCTCGATAATAATCTGCTCAAGCAAAAGAGACCTCCAAAGCAGAAATGCAAGCAACCTCCACCCCCCAACATAACCCAAATGACACATAGCCTGCAGAGTCAGTGTGCCACTCAACCACAGCCAATAAGGCAAAACAACGTACCCAACACACTAGTCATAGGTGACTCTATAGTCTGGCACACTGATGTCCCACTCACCAGGCTAAACAAGGAGAAGGTTACTGTCAGCTGCCTGTCGGGTGCCAGGATCCACCACATAACCCACACACTAAGGTCACTCTACAACAAGTACAAATATGAATCTGTCATTGTCCATGTTGGTGTGAATGACCTGAGACGTACCTCCCTGGACTACATGAAAAGAGACATGGAAGAGCTCTCCGATCTTGTAGCCCAGGCAGGTATGACCCTAGCCCTGAGTAGCATTCTGCCATCACCCAGAATGATGCCCCAGTACAAGGACAAAATGATTGACTTCAACAATTGGCTAAGCTTCTGGTGCCATTCTAAAGGGATCCAGTATCTGTCTGCCTGGGATGACATTGTCGACAGACCATGATGCTTTGCCAGAGATGGCCTGCACCTGTCACCCCTGGGATTCCGGATACTGGCTAAGGTTCTTGCCGCCCCTATAGTGCCTTTTTTAGGCAAGGTTCAAATGACAAATTCACCACTGTGACAGGAACAGGCAAGCAAAAACTGAGGGTGATGCTACTTAATTCACGAAGTCTAAATCTCAAAATGCACTCACTTGAGGCACTCCTTAAAATGGAGAACATCGATATCTGTGCAGTGACTTAGACCTGGTTCAAGGCTCCAGAGAGCACCCCTGCACTACCAGGCTATAACTTATACCACACTTTTCAGCCATGTAACCTGGACCGGAACACCAAAGGCGGAGGTGTGTCCATATTCATTAAGGATATCCACACCTCCAGGCTAGTTGCTCAGCAAAATGCAGTTGAGGTTATCCAAGTGCAACTAACTCTGGGCAAAACTGCAATCTAAATTGTAGCTTACTACAGATCACCCACCGTGCCCCAGGATTCCCACTCCTCTTTTCTTGATGTACTGGAAAATATTAGGGTTCAACCAAACACCCTAATAATGGGCGATTTCAACTACCCCACCATTAACTGGGAAAACTACTCATGTACCAACTCCTTCACGCAACGCTTTTCCGGAATTCATAAACTCCAGTGCCCTGGATCAACTTATCCACACCCCTACCAGGGGCAACAATATCCTGGATCTAGTCATTACCAATATGAGTGACCGGTGTTCCACACCTGAAGTCAACGCCTCATTGGTCCGCTCTGACCATAAGCTAATTACATTAGATATCCACATCCTGCCTCCACCCCCCCCCCCCATTAAGGAAACCATGGTAAAAAATTTCTCCAAAGCCAACTTCATGCTTCTTAAGACAGAAGTGGTGAACTTCATGGCACCCATGCAGATGGACAATACAGTTATGACTACTGAATCCTACACAATTGCACTTTATAAGCACTTACACGAGCGCATGGATGATGCTATCCCAAACAGAACCAAGACGCTATCCTCCAATAAAAGGAAGCCAATCTGGTGGTCCCCTGCCATAAACAAACTGTACAACAGAAGGAAGAAACTCTTGCAAAAGAGAGTAAAAATCCCATGAGTGGAGGAGCTCCCTGGTCAGCCTCAGTAAAAAGCTGTGATCCCTGATAAAATCCTCCAAAGCTAGTTACGAAAACAAAATCGCCACTGATTCTAAAGTCAACCACAAAGCATTCTACAGCTATGTCAAGAATCTCAATGGCAATGCTCAGATCTGCTTTGAGTTACAGCACAATGGCACTAAATATGCAGACTCAACTGATATTGCCAACATCCTGGCAGATAGGTTCAGTGCTAACTTTACCCCCCTCTCACCCCCTAAAGAGCCCATCTCTATACCGGAAGAATGCAAAGTTCCTGTAATCACGGCTGCACAAGTAAAAACCACACTCTCCAAAGCCAAGAACACAGCATCCATGGGACCAGACAACATCCCAGGCTGCGTTCTACACAAACTACAGAACGAACTGGCACCCCACCTAAGTACCATGTTCAATCATAGCCTCACCTCAGGCTTTGTGCCTGCTGAATGGCACACAGCAACAGTTATCCCGCTCCACAAGGGGGGAGCCACCACGGACCCCGGGAACTACCGCCCCATTAGCCTGACGAGCCTGGTCTGCAAGGCCATGGAACGTATCATCATGGAACTTATAAACAAAGATATTGGTAATCTCCAAACTCTGGATCCCACCCAGTTCGGGTTTGTAAAAGGCAGATCATGTCTCCTAAACCTGATAGACTTCTTTGAAGCAGTCACCAAAGCCGTAGATGAGGGTAAGGTGGTTCACACAGCCTATCTAGATCTTGCCAAGGCTTTTGACACCATCCCCCACTCTGGAATTATAGATAAACTCACTAAACTAGGTATAAATCCCTATGTCACAAGATGAGTTGCCAACTGGCTCACTGACAGAACCCACACTGTGAAAGTAGCAGACTCCAAATCCGACTTCAGACCAGTGACAAGTGGAGTACCACAGGGTTCAGTCCTGGGTCCTCTCCTGTTTGGTATCTACTTCTCTGAAGTACAGGTTAACACAGAAGGTGTTTGGCTAATGAAGTTCACAGATGACTGCAAACTAGGAGCCATAATTGAAACACCTAACGATGTGGACATCCTACAAAAGGGCCTCACTGAGACAGATGCCTGGTGTCAAAGCCATGGCCTCAAGCTCAATGCCAAAAAGTGCATTGTCATCCCCTTTGGTAAAAACTCTGTACCCATGAACTACAACATAGGCGGTAGTATACTTAACACTGAAAATGTGATAAGAGACCTTGGGACACAGGTGAACAGTAGTCTCTCCTTTGATAATCACATCACCACAGTAGTCAGGAAATCCTTCTACATGGCACACCTCATCACAAAAGGTTTCTCATCCAGAAAAAAGAGGTCATTGTTCCCCTCTACTCATCACTCATTAGACCCATTATAGAGTACAATGCCTCTTTTGGTATATACCTCACAAGACATCTACAACAACTGGAAAGGCCACAGAAATACCTCACAAAGAAGATTTACCGGCCTCAAACAGATGCCCTACGCAGACCATCTCAAAAAACTCCAGCTTTACTCCGTCGCATATCGCCTACTCAGAGGTGATCTCTGCCTAACATACAAAGCTATGTCAAACCCAGAGCTGTTGGACATGCTCCACTTAAAGAAATCCCAATCCCTCCGAGCTACATGCTCTAGGGACCTAAACCTTGTCACCACATTAAACAGAACATGCCAGAGGGATAGATTCCTGTCCCAGAGACTTCCCATACTCTGGAATAAACTACCTATCTATATCAAACAAAGCTCCTCATTAGCACTCTTCAAGAAAAATCTTGATGATTGGATGGGAAATAAGAAATTCACCCCAGGGATCACCTCTGTGGCTATGCTCGACAGTGGCACAGGAAAATAATTTTCTTGGGTGGCAAAAGCCAGGGTACCTTTTTGGCTGGGCTTGTATAGGCCCCAGGGCCGATAGCCTAGTACCTACCTATGAACCTATGAACCTATTCATTGCATAATTTAAAACTACTGGAATTGTATTTTGAGTACATTTTCTTCTATTGGCATGGAATTCTGTCTTTTTAAACTGCATTTCAGTAATAACTGGCTATGCTCTTGCACTTCAACAGGCTAGACCCTCTACTATGTTAGACCCTCCGCCACCTTAACTATCTCAACCTCAATATGAACAAATATATTTATATTCTATTACCGTAGAAATACATACAATACAATGAAATAGATTGTTATGGTTTAGACCCCAATACCTTTAAGAAGTTGTTGGTTTACACGACTCCCTCCAGCAATGATTGAGGGTCAATATATATATATATATATATATATATATATATATGTATATAAATATATATATATATATATATATATATTTAGACTAATGAAACTATTACTGTAAGATTTCTCTGTTTTCACTAATTGTGACTGCTGTGTATGAATATACTACTATTAAGACTCACTGCATTTTGTATCTAAATATACTTTTGTAAACTTTGTAGTTTTTTTGTTACATGTTATTCATATGTGCTTTTCTCCCCGGGCCTCCACTGAAAATGGACCTGTGTCCAGTGGACTATCCCGGTTAACAAATGTAAAATAAAAATAAATAAATATCTTAATACCTATCTTTCCTTCCCTCACTCTTCGTTCAGTGTATATGTTACAAAATCCTTTATAAAATTGTTAATAAAGATAAGCCCCAGGATTCACGAAGCCTCTGTGTAAGAGTTATAACTCTTACACGGAGGCTGCAGTTAAACTGAGTGATGTCAGCATGCTCTGCATATTCATGAGAGCATGCTGAATCACACCTACGTCGAACACGGCCGTGTAAGACAGTAGGGGGCGTGGCCGTAGGCAGAGCCCTGTAAGCGGACACGCCCCCAGAAGTTTAAAAGTGCCCAAAGTAGACACCCACAACAGAGTCCACGGAAATGTGAATAAACACAACACAACACATGCCCCTACAGACTATTAAACATAAAACAATCTAAATGAACATGTCAATTTTTTTTAAATTGTAAAGATGTTTAACCGTGAGTGCGCTCGTTTGCTGGCGTGCCGTAAGCGCAGCTACAGTTAGCAGTCAATGGGAAAGCATATAAGAACTAAATATGCAAAATAAGCCAGGAAGCAATAGCGAAGTGGTAGAGATGCCAGCTGCAGAGCAGGCATTCATGGTTCGAGCCCCCACAACACAAATTTTTTTTTTTTCGCAAAATAAGCAGGAAACAAGTCCCTGACACATATATGTACACATAAAACCAGAATATATGTAAAATGCAATGTAATAGCCTATTTATATTGAATAAATGTGAGCTAAGAAATGAATATAAACTGCCAGATGTGCCCATAGCTGAGCTACAGTTCAACAGAGTGAGGTTATGTGCCCGTAGATAAGCATTGGTTTAACTGGTGCAAAATGAGTGCCTGTAGCCGAGCAGTGGTTTACCACGCTAAATATATGTGCCCCTAATTGAGCTAAGTGGCATATGTGTGCCAATAGCCAAATGAGTGTTAAACCGGCGTACCCCGTTTGCGTGGAGCTGCGCATCGCACAAACGAGCTAACCGACGGGCAACGGTGAGCAAGCCGTATCCAAAATGCCTTTACACAGACACACCCCTCAACATGTCTAGACAGTCATGAAAAATAAAAAGCAGTGGCCAGGTTCGAACCCAGGATACTATACACCATAGTCAAGGTACAGAACCACTAAGCCATGACAGCAGTACCTAGAAATGCAATATTAGCTCATATATAGGAATGAATACAAACTACAGCATGACAATGCAGGTTTACTGAAGTTGATACAATTCCAAACTGGCCAATCACAGATATGTGCGGGAAAACGGACTATATAAGCCCCATAGGCGGGAATACACAGCATAAACGATTGTAGAACAGACCTGCAGTTAGAATGTCAGGTGTAGGTGAGGGTAGTCGCTTTCGAGCGCAGAGGTGGGGTGTTGAGGAGTCCAGGTACATGGCCTGGCTCCTAGTCCACAACCATGAGGCCCAACTCATGCAGGGCCAGGTCCTATGGGGAGCGTACAAGGCTGAGGTGTGGGACCAGTTGGCTCATGAACTCACCAGTGCCACAGGAATTCCTAGGACTGGTGAGCAGGTCCGTCACCACCATGCGGACCTGAAGAGACGTAAGCAGGACCAACTGAACCGTTGGATCCAGGAGGCCCGGCAATCACCCAACGCCCCACCACTGAGTAAGTATCAATTAATTATGTTTGTAGAAAGTTAAACTACCTGAAATCATGGAGATGTGTATTCCAATATTACTTCATTTATATTACAGCTGCAGGTGTCTGTTCTGCGAACCGCAGAGCCTATGCCGATAGGCTGGTGCGGTTGCGCCACCAGGCAGGTCAGTAATCCACTACTAGTAACTGTAAAGATATATAAATGTATGACAGTCAGCATAAGAGTGCAGTGTAGCCAGGAAGGAATTAAATCTGCAAGTCACAGTGTGAAAGTGTATGCAAGTATTGCCTGATTACAACAGTTCCCAGCCTGTAAGTTGAAACTAATCCTGAGACTGTCCAACACATATTTTGAAATAAAACTGCCCTGCCTGTAAGAAAATAGTACACAACCTGCAGCAGCAGGTAAAGTATAGCTGCAGAAGAGGATGAAATCACATGTGTGAAATATATCCCTGTGGAAATACTGAAACATGACAGAAGTGAGAGTGCTGGAAAGAACTGTAATAACTACTGTTAAAACATGTCAATAAAGCCTAGAAGTACCATTCTGAATAGTAACATGAAAGCAAGTGAGAGAGTGTGAGAAAGTGTCAGGAATACAGCACTACAGTAGTAATAACCCCTGAATAAACTATACTGCAGTCAGGACATAATTAAATGCATGTGAGACTCAGAACCAAACAGAAACATCTGTTCAAAGTGTTGCTACATGTGGAATGTGTACACCAAAATCTGGATATGTTGCTCCCAGTCTGAAATATGCAGATAGGATGACTGTCTGATATACCAAACATCCACACCTGTCTACAAGTATAGAAAGCACAGTTAACAGGATGATGTATCTGCACAAAGTTCGATATGAATCGTGTATGAACAGCAATAAAATGTAGAGTTATGTTGCAGTAACAGTCCCATCTGCAAGGTTAAGTAGTTAACATATAAGACACTGTAGTTAGAACAGTAGTGTGTATATAACTGTAGCTATTAGAAATGTACAGCATATGTGGTTGTATTCGAAGGTGTTAATAATATGTTTGATTTACCCCACCCTCTAACCATCTATAACCCATTCCACAGGAAAATGGTATGTGCAATCAAAATTACCACCCCTGGACGTCTGTCCTGTTGGGTCATATATATTTGCATGTCTGTTGATGCATCCGCCCCGTTCATACATCCACACCTGATGGCCTGTTGCCATCAATCAACCCTGCATGTTGTTGGACTGTGTATTACTGTTCAAATTATGCATGTGCTATGCACGCTGTTCAATGGTGTGAATAACTGGGTGTTTGGTTAATGGGAATACTAATGCATGCTGTTACAACTAACTGTGAATGGTATTTATATGTCACTAACCCAAACTGTCATGACATAATGCAAAACATAGAACGACAGGGAAGGTGGGTTCCGGCGGACCCACCTCTCCCACCTCAGCTGGCGAGTGCACCTGGCACTAGTGCCCAGTCCGGACCCTCCTCCGGTGGCCCTGTGCCACCTGCGGGTGGAAGCGCTGCAGGGGATGGGGCTCGCCCCCCCTCTGCAAGTGTGGCCGGAGGAGATCCACCACTCACCCTCCGTAGCGTCCGGACTGTGGTGCGTAGGGAGATTCGGGACTCTATCCTTGAGCCCCTACGCCAGCTCGAGGCACGGGTGGCGCAACTAACGGGCATGCCTGTTGCCCCGCCTACACAGCCCCCAGCACAGCCCCGTCCTGGGCAGTGAAGGAACAGTGGCAACTGCCTATGGGTGGGGATATCAGTTCCACTGTTGCCATCTGTGGGCTCATGGGCTCTGGACATCCAATCCTCCGTCCCCATCAATTGTGTAACCCCCCCACACGTGTCATACACCGCCCCTGTATGCGTCTTGTTTGTCTTGTCTGTTAACCTACCCAACCTACCTCCCCAGCTATACCGACTACCTTCACCTGACATACCACTCTCACCTGAAAAAAAAAAGGGCACTCTGTACCCACAAAAAAATTACGCCCCATACATAGCTGCCCATTCCGCACACATGTCTACTGGACATGGAACCCATCAATTCCAATTGGCTGTACAACAGGTATTATTGTTGTCCTGACACCTCTCTCAGGGGTGGAAGGTTTCAAATGTCACACCAAATTACATACATATGCACAGCTGTTGCTGCTGAAGAAATGGGCAGCTATGGGCCTTACCTACATCCCTCCTGCACATCCCAAGCTTGTTTCCCTACTGTCTTACCCTCTTTGTGACCCCTTTTTCACCACTTTCCTGTCTCCCCGTTTTCTTTTCTTTCAAAGAAAATAGCGCAGGTGTGCGCAAGAGTAAGCACGTTTAAGCGGTTGTAAGCGGGTGTGCGCTCGTGTGCGCTCGTGTGCACGGAGCTAACCGCCAGTGCGCATGCGTGAGCTCTGCGCAAACCAGCGCTAACCCGGTTACAACTGCTTAAAAGTGCCTTAGGCACTTTGATTGACAGGTCCTGTACTCAGTTCCAAAGAAAAATAAAATCCCACTGTGAGTCCCAAACCCAGGATCTTGGCAACTATAGTCTGCATGACTTACCACTAAGCCATGACTCTTATATAGAAACGCTGTGCTAAAGTAAATATATCATTTAACAGTAGGAATGAATGTAAAGGGAATATAGATGTGTAGTACACAAAGCATGACATTTAGAATCACAAACAAAACTGGTGGATTTCCATAATAGTAGTGTGTGAACAGAAACAGCCATGCTAGTTGGAAGCTAGTAGGTAATAATGTCACCATAGCACCTTGCAAGACACACACATACTCATAGCAGGATAAGCACTGCCCATACCCCACAACCTCCTACAGGAACACATCCGGACCAAGTAATAAAATATGTGGAGCAAAGGCCCAAAACCAGGGACACATTACAAATAAAGTTACAACAAATGCAGACAGTTCAGAAAGTAACAGGGTCTACACCTTGTGGGATGTTTGGAAGGGTATGCAGTCTGGAACTTGAATGTTTGTCACCATATTCTGACTTGAGCCCAGACTGACTTGCCAGATAAAGGTGTGCATGAGATAATGACCAAATTATGAGGCAGAAATGTGGACAGCCTGCAAATATCTGTACACATGACGGGTCCAACACCACCATATTTGAATAGTTAAGAACCCAGACATAGCAACAGTGAATGTCTTACAGGGATGCCCACAGACCCCATGTGAAATGTACAAACAGTAGGCAGAAAGGTGTAACACATGCAATGGTAACTATGGAGTCGGAAAGTATTCACCACTGCATGGCAGAAAAAGTGTAGTAATACATATGCTCATGCTAACCCACAGTCACAACTGCAGCATACCAGACATTTTAATGGGTGTACCCCACTGATATGTACCATTCCATGAGGCACATAACTGATGGACCTGAAAGCCTCTGGGGCCTGCTCAGCAGCATACTCACATACCCTAATAGATGTCAAGGCCCACACCATGGCCAGACCACACTGCATGCTGTAACACCCTAGCAGATATAGCAAGCATTCCAGGGTGTGAATGTACATGGAAAATAGGAAAGCTACAGCAGCACACTACAGTCAAGACACCTAGCAGGCACACCAGTACTGACAGTAAAGGGCAACTATTGAAGCCTTAGCAACAGAGTGCAAGCAAAGGTGAAAGGAAAGCACACACACACACACACACACACACACATTAACAATAGTAGTAGTTGTAGTTGTTAGTGTACATACACAGTCAGTACAGGAAACTGGAGAAATGAATGGAGGAATGTTAATCCACAACCCACAGAGAGAAATGAGAGATACCAACCTTTACACTCACAGAATGTTGTCCACAGCATAACAGCATGGTCCCTGCCCTTAACATCTGAAATGGCTATGCCTATTTCACACACCCTTTTATAGCACAGTTCTGAAATCACAGTAAGAACTGCAATCAGTACACAACAGGCTGCATGCAATTAGCAAATGCTGGCTAACAATTGGTGCAGAGGCCATCACATGGGCATATGCAGATACCTACAAAAGTATGCTGTACTCCATGTCCATGCATGCAATACTTTCATTGCACCATGAGAGAGGAAGAGAGAGAGAGAGAGAGAGAGAGAGATATAGAGAGGACTAGACTGCAACTAAGCAGACGGAAATGAATCCCTCAGCAACAGCTACCTGGAAGCTGACAACTGTGAAGTGGAGCAGCAGGACAGAGAGCCAGACAGTAGCAGAAGCAGCTGTGACAAACACAGGTACTGTAAAGTAATACTATAAAGGTGTACATACTGTGAACCCTCCATATGTGTCATTGGTCTGTATCCATATGTATATGAAGATGTGTAAAGGGCAGGAGACATACAGCACCTATCAGTGAAGGCTGCACATACATTTGTATGTGTGAGCATCTATGTGCACATATAAATGTTGTTTGATTGTAGGTTGTACTGCCATGTACAAATTAGGTTACACAGCTATGTATGTTTAGCAGTATGTTAGTGTGTGTATACAGTAAGGTAGACAAATATGCTGATATACCTGTCTAACATATGGCTATGTATGTATGTCAACATATGTATGTGTATATATATATGTATATATATATATATATATATACATATGATATGCATATATGTATACATACATAGAGAGAGATGTAGGACTACATAGACAGATGTCGATAGAATATTGTAGCAACATATCTATGTAATGCACACATGCAGAGATAGATATATGTAGATACATATACATAGACAGACTGATCTAACCACCTACAGGTATGATTGTATATGATGACCTGCAACACAGCCTGCCCCCCCCCTGTCGCCCACACCCCCTCTGCGCCCCCCCTCCACATCTACAGCAGAATATGTACATCAATATATATATATATGTGCAAATGCATACAGACATATTTACACATATATATATATCTATATACATATAGACATATCTTAATACATATATATATGTATAGAGAGAGAGAGAGAGATGTATATAGAGTCTGAGTGAGGCACATGTGTACAGATGTATTGCAACAGGTGCCTGGTGACAAAGGCACGGAGTGAACACCAGTGTCAAATCCGGAGTAACATACCACATTCCAGATCACCTACACCAGTAACCACCATATATGTGAGTGTCCACCCACCACTGCATGTGTCAGGGGTGGGCATGGTCAGACATGTGTACAATAGTGGCCCCAATGATAGTCACAGTGGCACACTATCCCTGGAATAGCTGCACATGGTATGTGTCCGCAGACATGGTGAGTCAGGCATGGACATGTAGGTCGGTGTACCCCCCACAGCACATAATGGATGCCATGGTATGGACCTCACATGACAGCAACAGATATGGAGAAGGACACAGTGACATGTACAACACTGTGACAATGCACCCAAACACAGTACCAATGCACAGTGACTGACAACACCACAGACTACACATATGCTACCCACGTAGAGGTTACCACCCCCAGATGCACATATGGAGGTCACACCCATGACAGATGTCCAACAACCATTGTAACACCACCCACCATCCACAACCTAAATGTCTGCTGTGTGTCGTCTGTGCCACTGCAATAGTGTGCACATGTGTAGGTGGGTTCCAACTCACAGATAGGACACACCCTGCAACAAACCACACAGTGTTAAGAAGCGAGACTCCCCATGTGTACACGTCACACATACCCCTGCTGAATGTTAGTCAGATAGGTAATATGCCATATGAGTCACCCTGTGTAACTGTGTGACGGCAGCAGGTACCATCACACCACATGTGTCACAATGGTCAGGTTAGCAGAACAGTACGCTGCTGTAGACACAGGGGCATTAGCATATTGTATAGTATTGTATTACAATGTCATGTATTGTGTTGTATTGTATTGGTATGGTGAGGTGCCTCCTTCATGGAGTGGAACCACTGGTGCTGTGCGCCAGTGTACAGGTACATACCCTGTAGTCAAGGTAGTGTAACATAGCACTTCTATATGTGTGTTTAGCTCCTGTCAGAGGTTATGTAGCATGCAACTGGGGATACCAGCAGGTCCCATCCATGTCGTGTATTCTGCTGACCTGCGGGTGTCTCTCACCTGGACATCTGTGATGACTTGGAGGTTAGGGTCAGCTGGGATAACTATGCCTTATTACAGGGAGAGGGGGTGACACCTGCACTGAACCTGTCCGCCACAATGTCGTCTAGCTGTGGTGTCAGTGAAATATGTGTTGTGTACTACCTATGGGCATAGAGGATGGCTCCTGACCAGGTCGCTAACATAACTCAGGTAGGCCTCCTGGTCATCTGTAGTGTCACGCTTGACGTCTCACTCAACATTGCCCATGTAGTCAGTATGATGGGAAATAGATCCTTACCAGTGCTGCTCAGACATGCCCTCCCTTCAGTGACTGATGCTCTGTCTTGCAGTAGCTTACATCTTCTGTAATACAATCTGTATATGGCTGGGGTCCGCCAGACAGGATGCTGTCCCTTTGTGGATAGTGTCTTGGCCATATATGGGAATGCATGAGCCATGCATTCTTGGAGATGTCTGTAGAAAGCAATTGTGTAGGGGTCAGCATTGTGGGTTGTCTCTGCCACTGGCCCAGTGGGCTGTAAGGATACCATATCACTGTTACAAAGTGTAATGTCTGTATCTGTAATGTTGTGCACTGTAGCCATCTGTGCTGGTGGTGGAGGTGGGATATGTATATCCAGGGCAAGCAGGGTGTGGTCAGCCCACAGTACTTCGCCGATGTACGCCATACAGTACCTAGATACAAACCCCCAGAGTGAGGAGGTGCTCCTGACCTGAATTGGTGTTCTGACTGCTGGTGTTTGGTAGTATGTCACGGAGCCTGGCAGGTACTGTTGCACAGTTGCTGGCCGAGCACTGATACCTGGCCATCTACATGTGTATCCACCAATAGACAGACAGATGCTACATATGTGAGATATGTGGTATCATAACAGTCAAGTAGCATGTGTAGTATGTGTGCCAAAGTCTGCTGACATATATTGCTGATACCAGGTTATCTTCTTTCTCAGGTACATGGCCCACCCAAGGCATCCCACCTACTCATGGCTGAGGATGAGGAGATACACCAGAGCCTGGTGCGGGACTATGCAACACTCTTTTCCTGCACCAGCCAGAATCAGCAGGTGAGGGCTGCACTGTGGCAGGACCTTGTCCGTCGGGTAAATGATATAGGCATGCATAATAGGACATATGAGCAGGTACGACATCACTGCAGTGATTTGATTAGACATGTCTGTCAGCGTGCGTCAGATATCCACAGGCAACAGGTCGCCACAGGTGGTGGGGTGGCTACACTACCCCCACTCACCAGACTGGAGGGACTACTCCTGAGTGTAGTGGCTCCAGTCCACCTGCAACAACAACAGCAGCAGACATGCATCATGATGGAGGCTGGAGCCACACAGCAGCAGGACAGTGAACGTGCAGGTAATATGTCATATGTGTAGTTGACTGTTGTGTACACTGGTAGTTAATGCATGTGTGTGGTGTGTCCTTGGTTCGTAGCTGCCACCATAGTATTTAATGTGCAAGCGTGATATCCTCAATATTAGCTGCAGACCTGTGAAAGGTGACTGTTGTACTCCTGACCTGTATCATACTCAGTAACATTGGCACAGTTGTGCCCACTAACATTAGTTTCCTCATGTCTGCAGGACCCTCTGGTATCACTGCATTGCAGCCTATCCATGCTGGTGAGTGTCTATTTACAATACCTGTAAAAGTGTTGATAGTAATAGTACTATTTGGCACACTTAGTAGTGCTCTTTGTATGCATGTAGGTGTGTCTGTGTCTGTGTGTTGATATCACGCATACTGAGTACTGTACAATTGTGTGAAACTGTGTGCATGTGTGCATGTGTGCACGTGTGCACCTGTGCATGTGTGCACGTGTGCACGTGTGCATGTGTGCACATGCGCATGTGTGCATGTGTGCACGTGTGCATGTGTGCATGTGTGCATGTGTATATGTGTGCACCTGTGCATGTGTGCATGTGTGCATGTGTGCATGTGTGCACGTGTGCATGTGTGCATGTGTGCACGTGTGCATGTGTGCATGTGTGCACCTGTGCATGTGTGCATGTGTGCATGTGTGCATGTGTGCACCTGTGCATGTGTGCATGTGTGCACCTGTGCATGTGTGCATCGCTGGTAATGTGTAGACATTGTAAACTGTGTTTCCTGTTTCCTTCCCACAGGTTCTGTTACTGCTCTGGTGTCACATAGCAGGGAACCTGAGTCAGGTGTCGTGGGTACTGATAATGATGACATTGGTGTAATGGCACAGGAAGGTATGCCAGGGTCCGCCATTGGTCAGCCAATTGACAGTACACAGCTGTCAACCCCATCAATGCGCACAGTTATCCTGCCAATACACCCCTTGTCACCACTGTCCCTAGGTGATGGACAGCATACAGTGGGCATTGACCAGGGTAATGTGGTATCTGCGGCACATGCTTCCCCACACAGCAGCCATGGGCATGGCCCAGAGATGGTACCACACAGACAGATGTCCAGGGGTTCTCGTGGGAGCATCCATGGGTGTACTGCCCCTGTCAGACGTGCCCACAGAGGTCTTACAACCTCAGCTATGTTTCGGACTGTCATGCAGGCACAGTCACGTATGGAATGGTACACCAGACAGGGTCTGAGGGAGCTGGCAGCATGTCGCACAGCCATGACTGACAGTATGCGTGACAATGCGGCCGCCATCCGTGATTTCACCGATGTCGTAGACAGACGTTGTGGGGACATATTAGACCGGTTCCACAACTACATGTCCATGAGCCAGGGTGATGGTGGGCGGTTGAGGCGTCGACGTGGCCGTATGCCAGCAACAGCAGCAGCTGGCAGTCGGCGCGGACGACAACAGGGCCGCGGCCGCCCCGTAGTGCCAGCAGCAGCCCCAGCAATGCTGGGTCTGTGCTGTCATCAGACCGCCCCAGGAGACCACGTGCACGTGGCTCTGGCCAGGCCCGACAGGGATCTGTGTCCAGTCAACGAACACCTGCTTCTGATGACAGTACCCAGTCTGGGTTGGTACTGGATACGGTCTGTAGCACCCCTGCAAGGCACAGGTACTGTGTCCGTGGCCAGAGACACTGATCTGTATGACCTGGCAGGTACAGTCTGTGGCTGTCCACAAACACCAGTATATGGCAGCCATGAGGTGGAACTGTGTGCATCCATACACACATGCAAATTGACAACACCTAGGGCTACCGCATACACGCACACACTGCATCAACATTGCCCCACCTTCTACTGCTGTCCCTCACCAACACACATACACATACATGTCAATTGGTGGTATGGGTGGCTGACCCAGGCATACCAAGTTCACACCCTGTGCATATGATGAAACTGTGCCACCTCCTGCATTCTATAACAACTGTGCAGGTACAGGTTAACATGTTGCTGATGCACAGGGTGACCACATAGATGTGTAGTAATAGTATCATGTTGTTAACAGTACTGTGTGCTGAATTAATTGTGGGTATATCACAGCATGCCTGATGCAGTATTTGTGTGATTGCCATGTCCTGTTGTCTACACCCATGGTAAGTACCATAGTGTATCATCTGTACATGTTGGCATACTGGTGGTAATGATGTCAACAGAAGGCTACATACATAGGTAGCACAGGGGATGGGTAATGAATGTAGTAATACACAATGATGGACATGTAAATTGCAAGTGGCATGTTGCCCACACTAGACTCTGCAATGCAGATGTGTGAGGATGTTGATATGTGTGCAGAACTACACAACTGGTACAGGACACACAGGAGCACACTAGCACTGCATGCACACATCTCATACCATGCTAGACAGCACCAACACACATAACTAACTGTCACAGGGGGGAGAGTCCCCATATATGTCAGGGATACTGTGGTGGCAGGCCAGGGAGCATACATCCTACTAAGTATGGCACCACTGAGAGAAGGCTCAGTGTCTGTTATTTGACATGTGTATTACTGCAGATATGGGCACATGGGTTTCTATCCAGTTATTGTACATCCTGACAGTACATGCATGTTCCGTACACTTGTGTGCACTGAGACTGGACCCTAGCCATCTGACCAGTGTATTTCCATGTACATGTGCATAGCGCCTGCATATTTGCAGTGTTACCTTATGGAACTGGTACAGCTTGTTTGTTGTACAATGGACTACATGGAGCCCTGTTCACTGTATCTTTGTTTGCATGCATGTTTGCTTGCAATTACCCTGGAATACCGATCACACCTGCAATGCATAGTTATAGAGCTTCTGTGGACTCCTAGTGCCATCTGCATAGCCTACTATATGTATGGCCATGTCCCACTTGACAGGTTGCCACTGTTTGACCTGTTCACATGTACATTGCCTGTGACACAGTGCATATGACCTGCCTGGCATGTGTCCACGTGAGCAGTCATATATGCTACTGCTAAGTAGTCACAGGCACTACACCTTCACACATTCATCTCCTGTTGAACTACCTGCTTTGCTAGGGACAGCCTGCACCTGTCACCCCTGGCCTATCAGATATTGGCAAAGCCTCTTGCTACCCCCATAGTGCCTATGTTAGGCAGGGCTCACATGACAAACCCACCTTCATACGTATCACAAGGGATAAGACACTAAGAGCAATGCTACCCAACGCCAGATGTCTAAACCTCCAGATGCATGCACCCAAAACACTCCTTGGCATGGGAAACATCGATATCTGTGCAGTAACAGATGCCTGGTTCAGGGCTACTGAGAGCACACCAGCACTACAGGGTGTAACACGTTTGATTTCTTTGCTACAGTCACCAAGGCCATTGCCGAGGGGAAGGTGGTTCACACAGCCTACCTGGACCTTGCAAATGCCTTCGCAACAATACCCCACTTGGGCATTCTAGGGAAGCTCACCAGCTTAAATATAAGCCCCTATGTCACTAGATGGATTGCACAGTGGCTCAAGAACAGAACCCACATGGTTAGCATTGCTGGAGCCATGCCAGACCCCATAACAGTTACAGGTTGTGTCCCAGAAGGCTCAGTCCTGGGACCCTCTTGTTTGGTACATATTTATTGGAGGTACAGGCCAACACGGATGAACTGTGGCTGTCCAAATATGCAGATGACTGCAAACTGGACACCATAATCGACTCCCCAGCTGACACAAGCATCTTCCAAAGGGGCATCATAGCAACAGACAACTTGTGCCAGAGCCATGGCCATCTGCTGAACAGTGTGTAGAAGGGGAATGTGCATCCTGTAGTCTGTTCACCTAGTTGCCAAAAGGGACATTGTCCTCACACACACTAACCCCCCTCAGCCAAAAACACACACTTGCCAATTGCAGGATTCAAACCCCTATCGGACTGTTATGACACGTGAGACGGGCACATTAGCAGAGCACGCTATTTGCATTACTGGGGGTTTTTTCTTCCCCTGCTATACTTATAGAGTGCTGACATCATCAGTGTTTAGAAAAGGGAATGGGCATCCTGTAGTGTCTTATCCTGTTTGCCAAAAGGGACACTTCCCTCACACACTAACCCCCCTCAGACAAACACACACACTTGTCATTCCCAGGATTCAAACCCCTACCTAACTATGTTACGACACTTGACACGGATGCATTAGCAGAGCGCGCTATTCGCATTACTGGGAGGTTTCCTTTCTCCTGCTGTACTTATAGGGTGCTGACATCATCTGTGTTTAGAAAAGGGGATGGGCATCCTGTACTCTGTTCACCTAGTTGCCAAAAGGGACCCTTCCCTCACACACTAACCCCTCTCAGACAAACACACACACTTGCCATTCACAGGATTCAAACCCCTACTATGTTATGACACTTGAGACGGACGCATTAGCAGAGCGCGCTATTCGCATTATTGGGAGGTTTCCTTTCTCCTGCTGTACTTATAGGGTGCGGACATCATCGGTGTTTAGAAAAGGGGATGGGCATCCTGTAGTCTGTTCACCTAGTTTCCAAAAGGGACATTTCCCTCACACACTAACCCCTCTCAGACAAACACACACTTGCCATTCACAGGATTCAACCCCCTACCTAATTATGTTATGACACTTGAGACGGACGCATTAGCAGAGCGCGCTATTCGCATTACTGGGAGGTTTCCTTTCTCCTGCTGTACTTATAGGGTGCTGACATCATCGGTGTTTAGAAAAGGGGATGGGCATCCTGTAGTCTGTTCACCTAGTTTCCAAAAGGGACATTTCCCTCACACACTAACCCCCCTCAGACAAACACACACACTTGCCATTTACAGGATTCAAACCCCTACCTAACTATGTTATGACACTTGAGACGGACGCATTAGCAGAGCGCGCTATTCGGATTACTGGGAGGTTTCCTTTCTCCTGCTGTACTTATAGGGTGCTGACATCATCGGTGTTTAGAAAAGGGGATGGGCATCCTGTCGTCTGTTCACCTAGTTGCCAAAAGGGACATTTCCCTCACACACTAATCCCTCTCAGACAAACACACACACTTGCCATTCACAGGATTCAAACCCCTACCTAACTATGTTATGACACTTGAGACGGACGCATTAGCAGAGCGCGCTATTTGCATTACTGAGAGGTTTCCTTTCTCCTGCTGTACTTATAGGGTGCTGACATCATCGGTGTTTAGAAAAGGGGATGGGCATCCTGTAGTCTGTTCACCTAGTTGCCAAAAGGGACATTTCCCTCACACACTAACCCCTCTCAGACAAACACACACACTTGCCATTCACAGGATTCAAACCCCTACCTAACTAAGTTATGACACTTGAGGCAGACGCATTAGCAGAGCGCACTATTCGCATTACTGGGAGGTTTCCTTTCTCCTGCTGTACTTATAGGGTGCTGACATCATCGGTGTTTAGAAAGGGAATGTGCATCCTGTAGTGTCTTTTCCTATTTGCCAAAAGGGACATTTCCCTCACACAGACTTACACACACACCAACCTCACACACACACAGAGCACTTGCAGGATTTGAAACCCCTACCTAACTATGTAATGACACTTGAGACAGACACATTAGCAGAGCGCGCTATTCGGATTACTGGGAAGTTTCATTTCTCCTGTTGTACTTATAGGGTGCTGACATCATCTGTGTTTGGAAAGGGGAATGTGCATCCTGTGGGGAGGCAAACACCAAGCACACTATGGCTAAGCTGTCATTCCCTAGGGCAAACAGCCTAGTGTTGACCTCTACACCATTATGTTTAATTGTCAAATGCACATTATTTGTTGCTGATAGACTGTTTGCATATCTTTATTGCCATAGCATTCCCTGTTGGTATGAACAACTTCTGCATCTGTGGAAAATGTTTGCATATGGGAGGGATCCACTATATCACGTATGTCTCTGTAGTCATTTAACTGTGTGCACTGGGCAGACTGCTGTAATGTGGTTGGTTCCTGGCATAACACATAACAATACCAGATATGTGTGTCCAACTGCTAAACCAAGATTTGGACTGTGTGAGCATGCCCAGTTCAGCCTTCCCATGGCATGTTGTCAAAGTGTGTGAGCATGCCCAGTGTGATTATTCCATATGTTGGACTCTGCAGCCCACCACATTTGTGGATGTGTGTGAACTTCACAAACTAAGTGTGTGAGCATGCCCAGTTCAGCCTTCCCATGGCATGTTGTCAAAGTGTGTGAGCATGCCCAGTGTGAGCATTCCATATGTTGGACTCTGCAGCCCACCACATTTGTGGATGTGTGTGAACTTCACAAACTATCACCCATTTATGGTTGTGGGTTGTGTGTCATGTTGTGTACTTACTGTACAACTGCTTATGGTTGTGGGTTGTGTGTCATGTTGTGTACTTACTGTACAACTGCTTTGTGTGTGTGAACACAACAGGATTATACTGTGCCTGCAGTGTTTGCATGGGATACTTTGCATACAGTTGTCAACATCCTTTCACACTGACCTAACACTGTAGTACTGTATAGTGTACTGGTAGTACTTTGACTGTGGTGGACAGTAACCTGGGCTTTACTGCTATCACTGCTTTACATTTCGATAGTGGGCACAACAGCCTGATTGGGGCCAGTTGTGTACATCTGACCAAGTTGCATTCTGTTCAGATATGAACTACTTACACCAGGCTTGTCCAACATTGTTAGTGTATTCCACAACATAGGTGTACAATTGCAAACACTAGCGATGTGCCCTAGTCCATGTCTAATGCAAGTTGGAGAGTGTGTTTGTCCTTCAACACACATTGTCAGAGGAGTTTGCCATGACATATGTCATGGTTAGTATACTGTGCCTCTGTCTACCTGTGACATGACAGTGATACCCAGGATAAACCTACCATCTCCGTCCACCCATCAGGATTCCTATTGAGGAAGATTGATAAGTGACTCTATGGGTAGCCTGTGCTGAGGGTTCACTCATGGGTGGGAGTGGCTTCTGTGTTATGGATCACACAGTACAGCTTGTCCTATGTAATTCAGTGCTGGGGTTCAGGTCTGTCATGTGCATAGCTCACTGCCATTCAGATTGTACTATGTGCAGCATGTTTATTGATGCCAGCAACACAGGCAACACATGGCATCTGTGTAGGCTGTTTGATACTCCTGATGAGGTACTGTTGGGGACTTTACAGTTGATGGAGGTGTCTGCTGAGGTACATCCCACAGGGGCTATTGTAGTCGATTGTACCACTGATGCAGGAGGACTGCAGAGCCACAATGACCTCCCTTATGTAGATCTGACAGCCTTCATGATTAGGTGGGTATATGGTATGTTTCTGTAAACACTACAGCACATGTTTGTCCAATGCAGGATATCTATCACCCTGTGTCCCCAGGTCTCTCATTACATGTTAACTACATAATGGGTTAACACCTATGTGGTGATTGGTGGGCACTTACTGTATATCCACGGGGTTGACTATACACTTTCTGCACTTAGCTTGCTGACATAGCTATGGCACCAGTTGTCTGTTTCTATGTGGCCCTTTTGTGGGATGCATGTGTCAGCTGGTGGATCATATGTGGTGAGTGGTTTGTAGTCCTCTGCAAACATGTTAGGACACAGTCCTTCCATGTTTGCCTGTACCTATGGGACATATATACCAGACAAGGGAGATACCAGGACAAAGCCTTGTGGGATGCCAGTTATATCTGGTTTGTAGTCTGACATGGCTGAAGCATGTCTGACCATGTCTGTTCTGTCCTTGGTCTGGTTTGCAACCCTCTACTGACATGTGGGTTTATATTTACGCTGGTGAGCCTATCTATACTGAACATGTAGGGTATTGTATAGAAGCCTTTGCAAGGTCCAGATACACTGTGTGGAGCACATTGCCCTCATCAATGACCTTAATGACTGTTTCAATTGAGTCAAACATGGTTAGGGGCAGGATCTGCACTTGAGAAGGCCACACTGGGTTGGGTCCGGTGTCAGTAGGTCCCCAACATCCTTATGTCTGTGGTACATGCTGATCCTTTCCATAGCTGTGCAATCTGGGCTTCTCAGGATTCTGGGGTAGTACTGTTCAGTATCCATTCAGGCAACACCTTTGTTGAGAAGGACCACTGTTGTTGTACACTGCTCTTTGGGTACATATTCTGTGGTACGGCTGACATTGAGCAGTAGTGTGGTTTGGCATTCCATTCATCTTAGACTCCATGTTGCACTAAGCCCAGGTCACCATCTCATACCATTGCTGCTGTGTGTTTTGCTTTGGAGATGTTGTCTGTTACCTCAGCATCTGCTATGTCAGGGGGCCAGCAGTCTGCTGGGATAGATATTCTGCATTCGTGGGGGTGGTTTGCACTGCACCTGTCGGGATGTATGTTGGCAATATGTGTGTGTGTTTGTGGTATTTGTGTGATTCAGGGCATATCTGTGAATTCCCAACATGGCTCCTACCATCAGTTGTGTAAGCCTTGGGATTATCCTTCGTGTCCTGTACAATTTGTATCTACATAGGTTCATAGGTTCATACTAGGCTATCCACCCTGGGCATTTGTTAGCCTAGCCAGAGTGTGTGTGGCTTTTGAGACCCCTTGCTATGTGGATATTATGGCCATGTATTATTTGCTTTGCTGTGCCTCGGTCTGGACATGACACAGTGAAGACCCCCACTGTAACTCTACAATCATCCATCCACTTGGCAAGATTCCTGTTGAACAGTGTAAGTGAGGGGCTCTGCCTAACATGGAGTGGGATTCTGGTCCAGGGTGTGGGGAGCCTCTGGATTATGTATCTGTCCCACCGGCACATCCTATTTCATTATTTGTTGAGGTTGACATCTCTCACTCTCGCAGCTCCAATGGATATGTGTTGTCTGGGGTGGAGCATGTCCATTACTCCTGTGTTGGGCATGGCCTCCTACAACAGGCATGCAATGCCTCTGTGGGCAGTCTGTGACTGGAGTCAGCTGGGGTGTCTACAGCCAGGCAGCATATGACATATATGTGTGACACTTTATCCTCTTGGTGAGGTACCTTTGAGGTCTTTCTGACTGCTGCAGGTGTCAGGTAAGGTAGATCCCATATGAGGCATTGTACTGGATTATGGGTGTGATTGGGGTAAAGTATAGGGGCACAGTGACCTCTGTTGCCGTAGATGTGACTCCTTTCCTGATACGGTGTCACATGTAGATAGTCTTCCTAGCCACATTGGCAATGTGGGTGTCACATAACAGGTTACTGTTCACTTGTGTCCCTAGGTCCCTGGTTACTCCTTCCATACATAATGGTTTACCACCTATGTGGTATTTCGTGGTACCTTGTTTGGTATTTGGTGGGACATTCATACTGTCCAGTGTCTTCAGGATGGTTGGGGGTGGGTTATTGTGTGTGAGAGTGCTGTCTGTAGCATGCTACAGACTGCACATCAGTCTTGCCTACAGTTAGTTGCACATGGGTGAACTCCACTGCCTTGTGCATTGTCAGTTACCTGGACGTATGGGTGTCTGTGCTGCCTATGGATACTCACCTCCTTTTATGTAGTGTTCCAGGTTTTGGGGCCATGACACATGGTACGTGGTATAACCTGGTAGTGCTGGTGTGCTGTCAGGAGCCTTGCAGCAGGTTTCTGTCACTGCACAGACATCAATGTTCTCTATTCTGGGGATGGCCTCGGGAGCATGCATATTGGGGTGTACACATCTGGCATTGGTCAGCATTTCCCTTATGTTTCTTCCCACTTATGTTTTCTCGGGTGGTGGGTCAGTCTTTTCAGCCTTGCCTACAAAGGCTGTATGGAGGTGGCAAAGGCCTTATCCACTATTCAGACGCCAGGGTAACAGGTGCAGGCCATCCCAAGGGCAGCTGCATGGCTTGTCAAGCATGACATCCCAAGCAGACAGACATTGGATCCCCTTGGAATGACACCAGTAAGTGTGCTACTTGCTATGACTGATCATTCCGTGTTTGTACTGTGGCATTATTCTTGGTAAGGGTAGGTTGCTGCAAACAGTGAGTGTCATACCGGCCTGGACTACATAATTGGATAGCTCATCTGTGTCTCTTTACATGTAGTCTAGGGCAGTACATCTCAGGTCATTCACACCAGCATGGACTATGACTGCATCATATTTCTATTTGCTTTGGAGTGACCTACATATTTCTGTTATGTGGCATATTGTGGCAGCCTACAGGCAGCTTACTGTACCCTTTCCCTTGTTCAGTCTGCTGTGCGGGACAGCAGTGTGTCTGACTATGGAGTCACCTATTACAACTGTATCGGGCATGTTGTTTCTCCTTCTGGCCTGTGACTGTTTGGCACACCAGCTTTGTGTGCTATGTGTTGCATGTGCTATGTTTGGAGGCTGTTTCATTGGGTGTCTGCTTTAGTGGCCTCTGTTGGTGTGCTGTGTGTGATTTCTGCCTCCGGAATGTATTTCTGTGTTTATGTGTTTGGTTTGCAGTTGTGATAGGTCTATGTGGGTATGTGTTTGTGGTGTGTGTGGTTACCTTCTCCTACTGACTTGTTTTGGGTGTACTGAGTTGGGGGAGCTCTGCCTCAGGTTTGGATGGATGGTTGCATCTCTCACATATATTTGTATTTCTTGGGTGGAGTTGGTGGTTGTCTGTGTACTTGGGGCAGGTGTAACATTGCCTCAGGATTCACAGATTCCACTTGTTGTGGCTGGCCTTACTGGATTGCACGTGTGGACAGATTATATTGCCATACTACTGATCAGTAATTACGTCATTGTTCATGCTTGCTCTATCATGTAGTAGCTTCCTCATTCTCTTGCATGTTTTGGTTATGGCTGGTGTCCACCATGCCAGATTTAGGCACTGTGTCTTGTTTTAATTTGGGACTGCATAATCCAAGCATTCCTGGCAGTGTTCATGGAATGGCTGTCTTACAGGTTCTGAGGCGTGGCCCATATTTTGCACCTGCAGGGACCTTTCATGGATTCCACATCAGTTTGGAGGTGTGCAAATAATGCTTAGCACATGTTTTCCACTGTGATTTTCCGGACAGGGACTGTGGTCAGGATTTGTATATCCAGTGTGATTACTATATGGTCTGGTTTTACCAGTGAGCAATACACTTCTCATCTTGACATCCTGCACCCATGATGCTGATTATCACATCCAGTATGCTTGCCCTCTTGTGGGGTGGTACGTTGTTCCTGGGCCTTTGGTTTGTGGATTCGATTAACTTTTGTCCTACACTGTTGCAGCTGGTATAATGCTCCCAGTCTATGTGTCTGGGTATTTGCAGTCGCCAATATAATGTGGTTTGGAGGACTTGATATATTCATGTATTCCAGCATGGGCCGGATGCAGTTCCTGGTGTTGGGCCAGTACTCTGTAGCAGGCTATACACTGGGGCCAGTTTTAGCCACTGTTACTTGAGCATGGCTAGTCCATGCTGCTTTTTGTGGTGGTACCAACATGGGGGTGTGGTTATCCTTGACAATTCTTACTAGTCACCCTCCTTATGTAGCTAGTTCCAAGTTTTGAGGATGTACAGCACAGTATGAGGTGTAACCTGGTAGTGTTAGGGTGCTGTTGTGAGCCTTGACTCAGATTTCTGTTACAGCACAGTTATCAACATTCTCCATACTGGGTGGGCTTAGACTGCATGCATCTTGCTGTTTGAACTTATCCCTTATCTTATTCTTATCCCTTCTGGTACCTATGGAGATAGGTTTGTGTTTTGAGCCTTACCTATTCAGGGCACACTGTGCGTGACAACAGCCTTGCCAGTATCCATACGGCCTGCACTGATAGGTGCACGCCAGTCCTAGCAGGTGGTGCATCATGTCATGCTCAGCATGTCATCCCAGACTGGCACACAGTGGGTCCCCTTTGTCTAACTGCATTACTTCAGCAATTGTTGCACTTCATCATCTCGTTGTCCTGTTGTGGCATGCTGCTTGTTGAGGGTAGGATGTTAGTCGGGGTCCTCAGGTGTGCATATGGTACTTGGTGTTACATTACTTAACACATAGCATTCATGCCTCAGGTGGTGCTGCAGGGCTGCCTCTGTCGGATGCACATATTACACTTCCCTGTACATGTTTGTGAGCAGGTTGTGTCACGTTAGGCATCCCTGTTACTATATGAGTGAGTCAGAGGGTATCATTCCCAAGGTTCCTACTGAGCCAATGTATGTGCTATGCGTTGCCTCTTTGCCAAGGCCAGGGCATACTGGGCACGCCTCCTTCTGCCTACTGGGGCAGGCTCAGGTTGTTCCTCTTCCGAGTCACGCTGTGCCTGTGGTGGCCTTGGCGATGGTGGGGGGCTGTTTGGCCCAGCCCTATGCTGGTCCTGCTGCAGCTGTTTTCGCAAGATCATATTATGTAGCATAGCACATACCATGACAATTTGGGTACATGTAGTTGGTGTGTACTGCAAGGCTCCACCAGATGTGTCCAGACACCGGAACCGTGACTTGAGCAGCCCAAACACACGCTCTATTACATTACGTGTTTGTGCGTGTGCCTCATTATGGCGTTCCTGTTCAGGTGTGTGTGCGTTTCTGATGGGTGTCATCAGCCACGGCTCCACTGCATATCCTGCATCCCCCACTAGGTGTCCGTGTGGGATGTCCCCATTGGCAAATGTCTGGTACAGCTGCGTCAAATGCCAGATGTGGGAATCGTGGTAGCTCCCAGGACAGCCAGCACACATTCATTATTATACCCTGGGCATCACACACGACCTGGCAGTTGATGGAGGGGAAGCCCCTGCGGTTTATGTAGGCCCTACCCGCTCTCCTGCTGGTGCTTTGATGCGTATGTGCGTGCAGTCTATAGCACCCAGTACCTCAGGGTATTCCGCTATTTGCTGGAAGAGACGCATGTTGCTGGCCAATACCTCACGGGCATTGGGGAAGTATACCTGATCACCGACATGTGCTGACATGGCATCCAGGAACTGGTGCAGTACCCTGGAAGCTGATGCCTGTGATATCCCCATCATATCGCCAGTTGGTCTCTGGAAGGTACCTGTTGCTAGTATTCTTAGGCCAACACATACCTTGGTTTCCACTGGGATGGGTTCCCCTCTGTTGGTTCTGTGTGTGGCGTGGCCTGCACAGCTCCACTATTTGCTGCAGGAGGTCTCTGTCCACTCTATAGCTCTACTATCTCCAGCTCATGTAACCCATGGTAGGTGACCCTGGGCCTGTACACTCTTCTCCGTCTCCTCACTGCGGGTTGTCTGGCACCATCTGCATTGTCACCACCCTCAGCAAGTCGCCTATGTCTCATTATGACAGCTATGGCAGCCCCTAACATTTCTGCTCTGAGTTCAGCTTTTTCAGTTTTCACTTCTGATAACTTAACTCCTGTCTTGCAGTGTCTCTTGAGAGAAACATTCTGCACTGCTGTTTGCAGAGTTTTAAGTGCTGGGCTGGCCTAGTATTCTGCCTGTGTAATTGCCTGCATCTAATTGTTTTCACCTGCTAGCTCCAGCAGTATTCCCTGCTAACTTCCTAGTACATCTGTTGCTTCCTTTTTCCTCTCTGTTTCCTCAGGGTGGAGCTGTGTGCAAACCAGCAGAAACACGCTCACAGTGGCTTACATGCGCGCACACATACTTACACAGTTTTAAATCTGCTTATTCGGTTTTAAACGCGTGCACGCCCACGCAAACAGTGTTAAACATCTCCCAACACGCTCCCACATGCTTAGTCTGCCTTACACACGCGCACACTGCCTTACACGCGCGCACACCGCCTTACTCGTGCTTCATGGCGCGCTGCGTGCGCATACCGCCAGCAAGAAACTTTGGTGTAGGCAACAGTGTACACCTTCCATTTCTTGACTTTCTCATGTTTACTTAGTGGCACACCTCCTTCCTTGATATCTCTCTGACATCTGTCATGTAACTCTACCTTCAATGAACTCCATCCCTTTCTACCATTCCCCCCTGTGATGTCACCTATCTCCTACTCTGTTCCTCCCCCTTCTGTAACTCTTACACTACTCAGAATGTGCTCATTTGCTATGTGACAGTGGAATTCAGTATCCTTACCCTCATTTGCATCAGATTGCCTACTAATGCTTAGTTACATCTCTTAGACTTGGCTTCCCCCCTTGGCAACCACTACACGGTGGCCATGTTGGTTTTCCTATGCTGGTCCCTCCATTGACATTCCATGTATTGCATAAAACCTACATTTGTAGGTTTAAAACCTTCGTTTTTATGTTTTATGCAGCGCAGCCTGCCGTTTGCATGGGGCTGCGCTGGGTTTACACATCGGCAATTGCCGAAAAAAATTATATTTTAAATATTTTTGCATGGTTGCCTTGCCAATGGCCACATATTTGGCCATTGGCATGCTGCCTATAACATATGCACCCTTTATTTGGAGCTGACATGGCTCCATTGCGTTGCAGAAGCGCACTCAGTTGTCAACTGAGTACATTTCTGCAGCTAACACGGCTCTTACACGGGCTGTTCTTGGCTTCCTGGATCGCTAATCAGCCTCATTTGCATGCTATTCGGCTGCAAGTGGGCTGATTAGCTTAGCCACGCCCACTCCGTGTAAGAGCCGTTTTAGCCTGACTCTTACACGGACTTTGGGCTGTTCCTGGATTGCGAAGGCTGCATGGAGTCTTACACTACTCTTAGACTCCGTGTAAGCCTTCGTGAATCCGGCCCAAGGTTTTTACATCGTTCATTCTGGGAAGTGAAAGTTGAAGTCCAGTGTATAAGCAGATACACTGCTCACAAATATCCATCATCAAAATGCAGAATACTCTGGGTGGTATGCATAGTTATTACGTAAATGTGTCAAGGCTATCAATTCTGTCTGCAAATAAGTACAGCAAAGCCATGATTTTTTGAGGCCACATACAGTAACACCCAATGGCTGCGAATAAGCCTAAACAAATAAAGTCATAATGAGATGCAAATGGAAAATGATATAAAGTGGCATATGGGAATGGAGCCTTCACATTGCCTACTTGCAATTCATTGTCAATTTTTTGAGCTTTTCCATGTAATCCACAGATTTGTTATGAAACGCAGAATAATGCCTTTTCCATCTACTTTGCAATCTGCAGTAATTCTGTCACTTACTACTAGCCTTTCTATTTTTTTGGTGTGAGCTGCTGGTTTTGGCAGAGCCAAAAACCTCTTCCACCCCACAGCATTTTGCTGGCCAAGAAGGCAGAGATATAGGGAAAGGATAACTCACTATAATTTTGACAATCAGTAGATACTTAATAGGTTCAGAGAAGTTAGGGATATTGTAAGGGGCTTAATGAGTATGTGTGGCCCACACAGGGGCAATGGAGGGATGGGTGGACTTCCTATCTCTGTGAATACAAAGGTATGTATAGCCCCCACTTGTTGCAGGGAACTTCCAGGTGTACAGTAGGGACACAGTGGTTATCTCACAGTCTTCTGCCTGAAGAATATTCTGGCTGTTCCTCAATCTGCTCTTGGCACATGTGGATCAGTTCATCTATTTCTCGTTGTCATGCACAGGACCTGACCAGACTATGCATGCCTTTTATGAGGTGGCACATTTCCCTGAGGTACTCGGTGTGATAGATTACACTTATGTTGCAATTAAGGCTACATCTAGTCCACACAGGGAGCAGTACCACAATAGGAGGGGCTACCATTCCATCAATTACCAAGTATTGTGTGATGCATAGGGTGCATCACCAACGTCTCTACCCAGCATACTGGCAGGGCACATGACTCCCCTATTTTGTCACACTAACTCACTCTGCTGCCTCTTCCTACATGGCAGGATGTCCATTGGTCATCTTACTGATAAGTGGAAAACTATTTTTTTTTCTATTGAATTTAATTAGTTATTCATGGTGAAATATATTGCTGAAGCATGTTTCCTTTATTTCATAGGTTGGTACTAGGCTATCAGCCCTAGGGCCTACACAAGCCTAGCCATAACAATTCCCTGGCTATTTCTTCCCACACCATTTACTTCCCTGGACCCCTGTCTAGCAGGGCGACTGACATGATCCCCGGGGTGAATTTCCTTTCTCCCATCCAGTCGTCAAGGTTCCTTTTGAAGAGGGCCAAAGAGGCACTCTGCTTGACATGCATGGGCAATCTATTCCAGAGTCTGCGGAGTCTCTGGGTTAGGAACCTATCACTCCAGCATGTTTTGTTTATTGTGATGACAAGGTTTAGATCCCTGGAGCATGTGGCTCTGAGGGATTGGGATTTCTTTAAGTTTAGCATGTCCAACAGCTCTGGGTTTGACACAGCCTTGTATGTTAAGCAGAGATCGCCTCTGAGTAGACGATAAGCGACAGAGTATAGCTGGAGTTTTTTAAGGCGGTCAGAATAGGGCATCTGCTTTAGGCCCGTGATACTTTTAGTGAGGTATTTCTGCAACCTTTCCAGTTGTTGCAGATGTCTTGAGAGGTACATACCAAACGGGGCATTGTATTCTATAATGGGTCTAATGAGGGATGAGTACAGTGGGACAATGACCTCTTTTTTTCTGGATGAAAAGCCCTTACTGATGAGGTGTGCCACATAGAGGGATTTCCTGACTGTTGTGGCAATGTGGTTATCAAATGAGTAGTTTTCCCAAATTTTATCAATTTTTTTTATTACCCCCTATAGGTTTGGTACATTTTTCCCCCCCCCCCCCGCCCCCCCCCCCCCCCCCCCCCCCCTCCCACCCCCTCCCCCCCCCCCCCCCCCCCCCCCCCCCCCCCCCCCCCCCCCCCCCCCCCCCCCCCCCCCCCGCCCCCCCCCCCCCCCCCCCCCCCCCCCCCCCCCCCCCCCCCCCCCAAGTTATGCTTAAGGAAAGGGTGTAGGTTGAGGAAAATTCTTTTGGGGGGTAATTTGGTTTGGGGGGATTTTTTTTTTTGTTAAGGGGCAAAAGCTTTTACAATTTTTGGGGAATTTTGGGGGGAAAGGTCCTTTTTTTTAAAACCCCTAGTGTTTTTAGTTTTTTGGCAAAAAAAAAAACCGGTGAATCCCTCCTTGTGGAGTGGGATAACTGTAGCTCTGCGCCACTCAGTGGGCACGAAACCTGAGGTGAGGCTATGATTAAACATGACACTTAGGTGAGGTGCCAATTCATATTGTAGTTCATGTAGTACACAGCCCGGGATGTCATCTGGTCCCATGGATGCTGTATTATTAGCTTTGGAGAGTGCGTTTTTTACCTGTGTGGCCGTTATTACTGGAATTTGGCAATCTTCTGGTATTGAGATGGGCCATTTAGGGGGCGAGAGGGGGGGTGAAGTTGGCACTGAATCGATCTGCCAGGATATTGGCAATATCCTTGGGGTCAGTATATTTAATGCCATTCTGTTTTAGCTCAGGGCAGATCTGAGCATTGCCATTTAGATTCTTGACATAGTTATAGAATGCCTTGTGGTTGTCTTTGGAATCTTTGGCAATTTTATTTTTGTAACTAGCTTTGGAGGATTTTATGAGGTATCTCAGTTTCTTACTGAGGCTGGTAAGGGAGATTTTTGCATCCTGGGATTTTCCTCTTTTCTGCAACAGTTTCCTTTTGTTGTAAAGTTTGTTTATGGCAGGGGACCACCAGATTGGCTTCCTTGTTTTGGATGACAGCATCTTGGTTCTATTTGGGATGGCACGATTCATGCATGAGTAGATGTGCTCGTACAGTGCCTTAGTGTAGGATTCAGCAGTTGAACTTTCAGTTCACGTCTGCATGGGTGTCATGAAGATTATCACTTCTGACTTGAGTAGCATGAAGTTGGCTTTGGAGAAGTTTTTTATGGAGGTTTCCTTACTGGGGGGTGGGGGTGGGATGTGGATGTTAAGGGTGATTAGCTTATGGTCAGACCTGACTAACGAGGGGGTGACCATAGGTGTGGAGCATCGATTTCTCATGTTGGTAATGACCAGGTCTAAGATATTGGCGCCCCTGGTGGGACTATGGATTAGTTGATCCAGGATGTTGTAATTTATGAATTCCAAGAACCGTTGGGCAAAGGTGTTGGTACATGAGTAGTTTTCCCAGTTAATGGCAAGGTAGTTAAAATTACCCGGTATTAGGGTGTTTGGCTCTATCTTAATATTTTCCAGTATGCTTAGAAAGGTGTAGTGAGAATCTTGGGGTATGGTGGGGGATCTGTAGCAAGCTACAATTTGGATTGCAGTCTTACCTAGTGTTAGTTGCACCTGGAGAATTTCAGATACATTGTGTTGGGCAACTAGCCTGGTGGTGTGAATATCCTTGGTGAATATTGACACTCCTCCACTTTTCGTGTTTCGGTCCTGATTTATCTTGTCACCCTTCTCTCTGTTTCTCTCTCTCATCTCTTTCTTTTTTTCTTTCAGGTGATGCTGGATTTCTACTTGAGCCATGGCTCATGACAACAGTGAGAAAGACAAGTGGATCTGCAGAAGATAACTTCAATACAACCCTGATCTAAACCCATATTATCATCAGGAGGGTTTTTGGTCTCTTGAAGAGTCTCTTTTGTTGCCTGGATGAGTCTGGGGGTGTCCTTCAGCATGACACAGCTACTGCATGCAGGATGTTTACTGCATGTTGCATTCTTCACAACATGCTCACCGGTCTGATGGTGAAGTGATCCCTGATGTCACTGCACCTCCCATTTCCAGTCCTACTATGACTAACGGTGACCAATTGGCAGCAGTGGTAAGAGACAGTATAAGACAGGTTCATGCATAGAATATGGCTGTGTAGGTAAAGAGCTTGCATCTAGTCATATATGTCATAGTTTATTGCATTTTCTGCACTAACTTCTGAGGATCTTTCTCCTCGGGCCTCTGCTGAAAATAGGATTCATGGCCAGCCAGACTCTCCCAGTAAACAAATGTAAAATAAATAAATAAAATAATCCAGAACTATGGACCCTGGCATGCTGAGATTAGTGTTTCCTTTCTTGTAAAAAATACATAAAGTACATCTGATGTATGCTGTGATGTCTGTGGGCTATGCTGTGTGGTGCATGGTCTACTGTCAGTGTTCATCTGATATTCCCTCTCATCTTTAAATAACTAGTTTTTTTATTTCAGAACGGTTATCTATTTATTGTTAGTGAAGGTCATTCCTGAGTGCTCACTGGCTTCTATTTAGTGATGTCATAAGGCATCATATAAGGAATAATCACATTGTTAACTGTTTTGCACAATAAATTCTGCTGAGGAAGTATACTTAAGTGTACAAGTACTGAATGTCCTAACGTAGTACAATTACTGAAAAGTGTTAATTTGGTACTTAACAAGAGTTCATTCCATGCAATGGAATGAAAATATATTATATTGTTTTTCATATTATGCAATGCTTCCTTGGTTTGAACTATGTTGACTGTTGAAGTACTGCACATCAGATTATTTCATTTTGACATATACAATAGTTCATGGCCTCAGAGATAAAATATACATCATAATTTGTGCAGTGGTGAGGGTGAAGTGGCAGCAGAGTTTGTTTATAATGCAGGATACTCATTTTAATCTTAATTTTCTTATTATAGTTTCCCAGAATAATTGTGTATTAATCTCTTTAAGTTGCAAGTAATTGCCAGTGTAACAATGGTAATGCATACAGCATTAATGATGTTAAACACTACAATTTTTTGTTATGACATATAACTTTCTTTCCACATTTCCATGAGTTTTTAAACAGTACCATTAGAGGAATGAACTGCACACCATTGAAAAGTGTCCAAAGACCATCCCCTGCATTTTTTTTACTTTATTTAATAATTTAAACATTGTCATGTGTCTAAAAGTCAAATTATAAGTGACAAAAATGTCACACTTGCATCAGTAGGTCAAGGTTAAATATGTCATACACAATTCCTAATGGTGGGTAAGGTGATAGTGCAAGTGATTTAGAAGGGGGGCTGTCATGAGAACTGGATGGTGAGTTGGTCTGATGTTGTATCCTATTTGATGTAGGTGATTCTGGAAACATTGAGCTGAGCAGACAGTACTGTGGGACTGGGACCTGAAATGGGAGGTTCTGCTGTGTGTAGATGAATGCTGACATAGACTGCATGAAATCTGTTGTGTTCTTCACCCTGAGTAATTACAGTACTTTTTTGAGAAGCACTTATAGTGTCATTAGATCTGTCCACACATGTCTGGACAGTACCCTGTCTTCTTCCACTTCCAAGATTGACTCCTACTTGAGTAGGTTACGTCATAATAGTGTACAAATGGAGGTGGTCATGGATGCTTGGTATACCACCATACCATCCATCAGTGTGATCATGGCATTATGACTACTGTGTGCCATTTCTATGCAGTGCTGGAAATCCTCACACATAACCTGTAGGACTCTGACAACTTTCAGCTGACTCTCTGTGGTAATGCTCTGAGCACTAACAATGTCATGGCACATTTGCTGCCGGGCAGCCAATGCTTTATGTGTTTCCTGGCTGGCTTCCCTGTTTAAAGGTGTCACTGTGGACACTGTTACATCTGGATTTCTGCCATCATCCTGAAAGTGTTTACCAGGGTTTGGAGATAATGCTGTAGAGGTGCACACTGTTGTAGATGTGCAGACTGCTGTACAGGTGCACACAATAGTGTAGATATGCACACTGCTGTAAAGGTGCACACTGCTGTAGATGTGCACACTGCTGTAGAGGTGTACACTGTTGTAGATGCACACACTGCTGCAGAGTTGCACACAATAGTGTAGACATGCATGGATCTTCTTCCTATACAAGCTGTAGTGTAATGTCAGCATGTGCTTGACTTTGTGATGCTTTGTCACTTTATGCAGTTACTAACATGTTGTGGTGTGTGAGATCCTGCTATTAAACTTGGGGACTGCATTTCACTTTCCTCAAACTGCCTCATACCTATAACTATAACTATGTCATCACTGTAATCATAATCTTCAACAGCCATTCTGTTGCTAAAGTCCTATAAATTTACTGATATAGTAGAACTATTTATTTCTGCTGCTGACCAGAAAAAAATGATTTAAAAACACAATCAATAAAGAAGTAGAATAAACTACTGTATGCTGAGTAAGGATGTGTTAGGGATGCTTACCGGGTGATGCCTCCAGGTGTTTCTGCAGTTACATTCTACTGACACCTCTAGGCATCAAATATTGCTTGTTCATATTTGCATTAATAATTCCAAAACCATGCTACATACAAAGTATTGAAAGATTTTATCTTAAAGCTTGCACAATGGCAAAAAACACTATACTGATATTTGACTTCTGTCTAGTGGAGGTAAAGAGATATTATTTATTGCCCATATAATATTTATTTATATTATTATAAATTGCATGTTTTACTAAATATCTCAACAGCCACGTTTCACAGACAGCACTGCCAAGCCTCATATGAAATCTCTCGCTAGATGAACAAAATGCTGCTGACAGTATGTGTGTAACTGGAGTGACTGCTGAATGTAAGTTGTTTGCAAAATATTAGACATTTAACAGTTAATGTGCTTTCTCTGACTTATAAAATCCTTTTTAAGACCTATAACGTGTAGAATGTCACCAATATAAAAATAGTTTGTGGTGAAGAGCCTGAAATTTACACGTTTTTAGTAAACTCTATGGTCTCAGAGATATGAACATTGAGGACATAATTCTATTTTATCAAAAAGTTTCGGCTCTGCCAACTGGAAGTTTCAGTGCAAATTTCCAGAGCTTCATTGGAGGAAATGAGTTAATTATCAGTCTGTGCAGATATGGAAGGTTCACCTGTGCCAAAGCCACAGACTAAACCTAAACAAAAAAATGCATTATTATCTCCTTTGGCAAAGAAGAATCCCCTGGTAATTACAGTATTGACAGTACCCTCCTAAGCTCAAACCCAGTTCTGCAAGATGAGACTTGGGAACTCAGGTTGATAGAAATCTAAACTTCAATCACCATGTCTTCACAGTGGTAAGGAAAGTCTTCTACACTGCGCATCTCATAAGTAAGAGCATCACATCTAGGTCAAAGGATGCCATAACTCCATTGTACTTGACCCTCATTAGACCACTAATTGAGTACAATGCCCCCCTTTTTTTCCTATATCCACAAATCAAATGGGGCAAGAGTCATTCTCTCAAGGGATCTTAACATAGCCTGTGACATCAACAGAACATGCTGTAAAGACAGATATGTCTCCCAGAGATTTCTGCTCATTTGGAATAGATTCCCAATTCAATTAAACAGAGCTCCTCAGTGACCATATTCAAGTGCAACCTGGACAATTGGGTAGGAGACCACAAATTCACCCTGGGGGTGGCACCCATGTTCCTTATGGACAGAGATAGTCAGTGCTGACCTTAGACTCACTCTGCTAATAATGCCCATCTATCCAATGTGATTTGGAGTAACTTGAGTATAATATGGCTAAGACTGTAAGGGTAACTTAGGTATGAAATGGCTAGGGTTATAAGAGCTCTAGGGCAGTTAGCCTAGTAACCTCCTATGAACATGTGAACATATGAACCTGTTAATAGTAATTTTTGTATGTTTAATGCAATTAATCAATGTCAGCACTCAATTCTCTGCATAAATATATGCTGCTGTTTTTAAACAACCTTGCTGAGCAGATGGTTGTTGTTGTTGTTGCAGACGTTGGTAATAGCCATGCCACCTCTGTTTATTCCAGTGCCATCATCTTCTGTGTCACAATCATCCCAATGAATAGAGAGCAGGTATTTCTCATCTGGTGTTAAAGGGATAGGTGTTGGAGGCCCCCCCATACTGGTACAGGTAATTGCATTCTGTGTCACCTTGGCTCTAGTACATCCTAACATATCATTTGCCCTCTTCTTGCACCATGTTAATGTGTGTGTTCTATCACCAACTGCATCAATGTCCATTACAATTAAATCATGTATTTTGCCCTCTCAGTTTGTCTGGGTTGCCCCTTTAACAAACTAATATTTGCCATATGTCCTTAGGGCTACCATGAGGATGTGTTTTTTAATGGCTGAAGCTGTCCTTTCTCTGCCTTGATCCCTTGTTTTGCATCATTATTGCACATAACAAAATGGTCACAGTCATGCATAAAAAAACTTTTGATGTAATCACCAGTCAAAAAACAACAATGATAGCATGCTCGCCATCTTCAGAAAAAAAAAAACAGTTAGGTGACACAAACCCCATATTTTATATACACATGCAGAGTTTCAGTCCAGCCAAGTAAAGTCGTGCTGAAGCAATGTTTGTATTATCATGAAAAAATTCTAGAGCTCTTATAACCCTAGCCATGTCATACCCGAGTTACACGTTAGTAAGGTAAAATTATTGTTAACATAGCCATCCATCCCCTAGCCCATACCACTTATATGGAATCATAATACTGTCATTTTTCAGATCTACTTTAGAAGAACAAAAATGCCACATACCCGACTTTCATAATGTTGAGACAACTTCACTGACAATCTCATTTCCCCAACCTCTCAGAAAACTGACTGAAAACTCAGGTAAGTAACCACTTGGCCACACTACAAAATAAATTAAAACTGAACCAAATTAAACATACCCTTGTGGGGGGCTTTGCCACCCAAACCCCCTTATTGCAGGGGGCTATACCTCCCCACACCCTCCTAACTAGATCACACTACTGTGGGAGTAAGGGGCAAAGTTCAACAAGGTGGCCAAGTGGTTTCTTAGCTGCAGTTTCCAGTCAGTGCTCAGAGAGGTTGGTGAAATGTGGTTGTTGGTGACGTCATCTCAGAGATAAGAAAGTTGTGTATGTGGCATTTTTCTTTTCTAAAGCAGACCCTGTTTTTCATTCATCGGTGACACTCAGAAATCTCCAAGTAAAGACCTACGTATGTTTAGCTAGTAAAACACCCTTGCCACTTCAGTACTTCACAATTAAATCATTTAATTTCTACCATGTATGTACAATCACTAAATGGCACAAAAGTAAATGATTTTGTCAGTGATTACGAATCATTTCTGCTGTTGTTGCAATGATTTCCATTTACAAATGACAGCTTTACAGTATTCACTAAAGCCATTGCACTATGTCCATCATATGATTAAAATAAAACATTTCTTGAAGTGAACTCAATAATTTTACAACATTTTGAAATGTTTCAAATTAATTTGCAATATTTCTATTATTTTTTTCTTACTTTAAAAAGTGCAGTGTTCTAAGTCATTTGCCATCTAACTGAAATAATTGCAAGTTAGAATGGTGGTATTCACCTTATTCACATAACTTCAGGGTCATTTATGCATTTTATATGCAAGATAGGCCCTTTTACATTTATCTCTATGAATCACAGTAATATGTGAACATGTATGGCAAGTTATGCACATAATTAGGTCTCAACGTCTCCTGAATGTGACCTCAGGTTTCACGTGAACATGCTGAAGAAAGTGGTAGACTCTGTAGCACTCCTCAGCAGTCCTCATCATGGAATGGGATCAGTCAGATAGCCTCAGTTATGTTCAAAACTGACTATGTTTAGAAAAGGTAAAATGGTGTCATTTGCATGTGAGTTTCCACAACCATCTAACATCATCTGGCACACCTTATCACCTCAAAGTACTCAGCATTTAATTAAAGTTGATTATTATAAAAAGAAAAAAGAAAACATGCAGATAACAAAACATTTTAATAAAACCAAACTTGCCAATAATAACAGTACCTGATCTAATGCTCCTGCTGGTTAACTTGTTTTGGTTAGGGTAATGTCACACCCCAGAAGGAGTGGTTCTAACCCAGTGAACCTCAGCCCTGCTCATAGTTTCTTCATTCTGATACTGGCACTTCAGTTGATGGCAGCATATGTAAAGGCATAAGGCAACACTCCAAGTTGGTCTGATAAAGAGAGCAAAATAATGCTCTACCTTCTGAGCAATTCATATACGGATAGCATCCAGGCATGAGTGAGAGGATCCAAATGGACAATATAGACAACTGATAGGAGCTAGGTGATTACCTCCCACTCCTGACAGAGATTATATGCCTTAGCCACCAATGCCATCACAGGTACAATGACCTTCAGAAGCATAAGCCTGATAATCTGGCTGAATGAGTTGAGCAGGTAGCAGCAAGAAGGCCAGAGGTCTATAGCAGAGATTGCTTAATTGAAGGTATTGGCTAGAAGAATGTGTAACTGAAAATATGTATTTATAATATTATTATAATAGTACAAAATAAAGCATAAATATGTATGGATACAGAATTGCATCTGTATTAAAATTTATGGAATATTTATGTGAATACATCATTCATCATTCTCTGTATAAATACATATGTGTATATATATATATATATATATATATATATATATATATATATATATATATATATGTGTGTGTGTGTGTGTGTGTGTATACATGTGTGTGTGTGTGTGTGTGTGTGTGTGTGTGTGTGTGTGTGTGTGTGTGTGTGTGTGTGTAAATAAAAGTATGCATGTATATGTCTGTAAATTACTGATATGCATCTGCATGAGTGCACTTACCACTATATTTTTAATGTATATAAATATATGTATTTATACTAAAAATGCATTGTTGCATAATTTAATTTTCATTATGGCAGTTCCCTAATTGGTAGTTGAAATACATGCAGAGAGTTTTTGTAAAGAAAGGATTTCATTTGTGTAAGCCAGAAAAATATTTATTAGTATAGTAAATGCATAAGACAGTCATTTCTTCCACAATATCAACTGCACACACAAGATGACTGAACTCAATTCAGACACCTCTCTGCTGTCCAGATTTGTGCAGAATGTCTAGATTTTTGACTCATATTTTTGGTCCATTTTTTCATAAAATTGTAGTTTTCTGACAAACCACTGGCAAATCACTGAGGGCTGAAGTCAGAAAATAATGGCAGACATTTGATTTTAGACTTAATAATCTTCAGAAAATTCATGCTCAACTTTCTAAGTTTGTAAGAACAATATTTAAAAAAAGTCCCTATTTTTGAGCCTTTGACCCCCATTAGTTGTGGCTTTCCCCAACTTTTTTGCTCTAAGAGGTTGAGGGGTATGCACCACACCCTAGTTGGAGTGGAGGTTTTGAGAGTGAGTTGGAGGTTGTAGTTGTCAAGTGAATGACCAGCACATAATATGGTGAGAAATGACTAACTGTATTAGTTCTGCACACATTTTTAAACCACCAAATTATATGCTTATAGTTACTAGGAAGGAAACTATCAAAGCACATATTGTTGTCTTGAAGTATTTGTACTGCATCCATCTGTAACACTATTGTTTGTTTTTTTTTTTTTTTTTTTTTTATTATTAAGTTTGAATGGAAAGGAACTGAAAACTTCATTCAATTGCTACATTTTTCGGTGTGTGTACACCTTCTGCTTAAACAAAATTCATAGACTGTTATATGAAACTGCAATTTTGGTATGCAAACCTTTGGCAAAAAGAATATAGAAAGATTTCAGACAACACCCTTCCCCCAAACAGACAAGCTTTGCACATCTAAATGCAAAAAAAAAAAAAAAATGTATCAACATACCATTTGGCAAATACATGGCCCCTACTGATTATCACATCAAAGACAACCCCCTAAGCACACAACCTGTTGTGAGAGACCTGGGTACTCAGGTCGATAACAATTTCAAATTCGAACATCATATAGCAGCAATAGTCAGAAAAGCCTTTTACTTGGTTCATATCATAAGTAAAGGGATTGTATCCACAAAAAAGGAGGTTATTACCTCTTTATACTCCTCCCTGATTAGACCAACAATTGAGTATAATGCTCTGTTTGGTATGTAGCTCTCCAAACATCTGCGTCAACTGGAAAGGCCACAGACATTCCTCACAAAGAGAATCCATGGCCTCCAAAACCTGCCCTATGTGGACAGGCTCAAATCACTGTCACTCTACTCAGTATTGTACAGATTGCTTAGAGGTGATCTGTGTCGCACCTACAAGGCAGTCTCAGACCCTGCCCTACTATAGATGCTCCATATCTGTAAGTCTAACTCCTCACACATCACCCACTCACAAGGCTTGAATCTAATATGCAACATCAACAAAACCTGCTCGAGAGACAATTTTATCTCCCAGAGGCTGCCCCATCTCTGGAATAGACTTCCCATATACATCAAACAGAGTACCTCAATGACCCTTTTCAAACACAACCTTGATGAGTGGAGGGAAAACACAAATTTGTCCCAAGGGTTCTTCCTGTGTCCCTCACTGACAGGGGCAACAGGTGCTGACTGAGGTTTCTTTTTTGGGGATAAACTCTTGGCTAGGCTTGCAAGGGCCCCAGGGCCTATAGCCTAGTAACTTCCTATGATCCTATGATATAAAAGTTCAACAATTTGTAGGAAGATTCAGTCCTCCTATTTATAACTTGCATTATTGAAAATATTGGCAAAGTATGAGAATTCAGATATTGATAAATATTTAAACAAGCATATGTAAAGGAAGTACAGCAGCAAATGCAATGCGTTGCATAGTATTAGTAATGATATCAGTAATGTTACGTAAAAAAGGTGAAATGCAGGTAAACAGCAATTATCTTATGGTGTCTCTATCTAGCAGAGGAGAACATTGCCTATAATAAGTACCAGCACTGTAGGATACTCACCAGATTGGTTTAACCTGCTAGTAAAGTAGTAAATGCAGTATTCTGCCTTTAACTGATTTCATTGCTGTGTATAACTGCAAAATGTTATAAAGGATGCTAAACGAAGGTCTGCATTACTTTCAGTACATTATTACAAGCAAAACTAAAATGTATTTTAGTGTATAAATGCAGTAGACTGTATTTACCTGATTTTATTAGACATAGAAGCACTATATATATATATATATATATATATATATATATATATATATATATATATATATATATATATATATGTATTTATAAAGGGTGGTTTCAGTACAGTATTGCAAGCAAATACATATCAGGCACAAATGTATGTGATCATCATTTATGTTAGTATAGTGCACTGCAAAATGTAAACTCCCCCAAGACGTCATAGCATTACACTCATTCTTCACTACTATGCATAATCACTTCCCATATCATTGTTCCAATATATGCATAAGCACTTCTGATGTCATTGTTCCCATATGTGCATAATCACTTCCCATATCATTGTTCCAATATATGCATAATCACTTCCCATATCATTGTTCCCATATGTGCATAATCACTTCCCATATCATTGTTCCCATATGTGCATAATCACTTCCCATATCATTGTTCCAATATGTGCATAAGCACTTCTGATGTCATTTTTCCCATGTGTGCATAATCATTTCCCATATTATTGTTCCAATATATGCATAAGCATTTTCCATGCCATTATTCCCATGTGTGCATAATACTTTCCCCTTATTGTTCCAATATACACATAAGCACTTTCCATGTCATTATTCCCATGTAGGCATAAGTGCTTCCCATGTCATTATTCCCATGTATACATACGCACTTACAAGTCTTGCTGTTTTAGTTCAATAAAGATTTATACAAATAAACTTGTTTTAAGGTAAATAATTGGATGATGTGAACAGTATGTGTGAATTTATTGTGTTGATTTTCTGTTTGTCTCCCCCTTTATCTCTCCTGTGTTATTTTAATTATGCATTTCCGTGTCCTTTATTTTCTTTCTTTCCCATATCTATTCATTTTGTACAGACCCAAATTCCTCAGGAGCATAACAATCAAATACCTCCCAGAGTTAGGGAACATTCACCCTCTGCTCGTCCAGGGACATTTTCACAGGGTCAAGGCAGTAACACCAGTCCTATATACACCCTGGAATGAGAAAGCCTGGCAAGCCTCACTGAATGGGGGCTTTGGGGCTTGGTTGATGAAGTGGTGGGGAAGGATACAGACAGACGGTTTTAGCCTATCAAGGCTTCTGTTCAGTGGGTGGAAGACTTGGCACCAACCACTGTGCCACCACAAACCCCTACTCCTCAACATCAGGGTCTTCCACTGCAAGCCTATCTGACACTTGAAATGTTTGAAGCCTTGTGGATGGGGATTGTTGCTAGGAAAGTCTCCTTGTCACCCCCTTCCTTCCCTTATTCTCTCTCCTACACCCTCTTTTACCTGCTTCCCACCCACCCTACCCTCTTATAAAAAATTTGAAAAAATGGGGGGGGGGGAGTATTTCCTACCAAAAACATAGTACCTCACCTCTCCCACCTCCTCTGGCACAATCTCTTGATGTGTTGTGGCCGTTTCTCTTCTTTGCTGTCTCCCATTTTTTAATCTTTCTAATCTTCCCCTTCACACTCTTTAATGAGATTTCAGGGTTTCCAGTTAAGGATACCCCTGTATAAAACCTAATAAACCCCTTTATTAAAATAATAATAATAATAATAAAAGGTGTGCAGTCTGCTACTTGTCTCAAGTTTTCAAGGATGACTGCACATAGCTTTGTTCGTCCACAATATCTGAATACATACAAAGTTGCATAATCCTTCGCATATGCATAACACTTATCTTCAGGTTCTTTATTATTTTGCCATAAGTAGCCTTGTCCTTTAATTTATTTCTTTATGCATTATAGCACTCACATTTCTTTAGTCAGAATGAATAACCTGAACTAGGTTTATTTGCATATACATGTACCAGCACTCTTCACAAGTAACTGCTTACAAAATTCTAGACTATGAATACTCACCCTCTCATAATTTATAACAAATTGGCAAAATTATGAACATTTACTAATTACTTCAACTAGGAATGTATGTTTGATAACTGGTTCTTCATACCTGATTTATTATTACATTTCAGTGTTATGTACTAGGGATATCTGTTTAATATTAACAATTAATGTGTGTCAGAAAGTTCACTGCAGAACAGTGTGGAACATGGAATATTTAAGATTCAAAATGAGGAATGTTCCTCATACTGAGCTACAGTTGAGAGGTATGCACAGATGACCAGGGTTCATTCAGTGGCCTAGTAAAATGGAAGTGCTGAACAAGAAGCGTGGGACTGAGTGGCTAATGCTAGCTTACCCATCCTGTGTGTTGGAATGCGGTCTAGTCGTCTGTGATGTTGAGGTCTGACATGAAGCAGAAGTATGGCTTTTAGCATATTGGCCAGGAATATTCTTTTTTTTTTTCTGGAAAGCTGATAAAAGGCATTATCTTTGAGGGAATGAGGGACAGAGCATACATAACACCATAGAGAGAAACAAAATACAAAAATTAAGAACACCCTTACACAAAATTGAAGAGTCCAGCTGCCTCCAGGAAAAGAAAGTAGTTTGATTCAGTCACTCCTGTTAAAAGCAGACTACAAAAACAAAACTTTGCATTTCCACAATGTTATATCTGAACAAATCCACAGTGACCCTGGCAAGTACAAATTGCAATTTATTCATTAAAAAAAATGTTTGTTTTACTTTTTTCCGTTTGTTGACCATAGAGAGAAAGCCATAGCAGCCTTTGCATAAGAGAGCATACTAACCAGCCATCTGGAGTTGGAGACTTTTTCTATTACAGGACAAACCATGATGTTTGCCTGACTGACAGTCTTTCTCCTGACAGGCTCTAACCACATAAGGGAACAAATGGGCTGATCAGTCGTGGGATTGATGATGAGTGGAAGGCAGTGGGATTCAAAAAATACATCAAAAGCAATATTTTATGATTTAATTTATTGCATATATTCTCTTAGAACTAACAACCCATTAATGCTTAAATTGTATTTCTCTGAAAATGTGAATGAGTAAAAGTAATTTTTCACTCAGACAATGGTGGTGCTGTGGTAGCATTGTCGCCTCACAGTAAGAAGCTGTCAGGTTCAATTCTCAACTAGAGTGTCTTCTGCGTGGAGACATGCGTGAATGGGCGCACCTTCGTTGAAGGTTGTGCATCAGGCCTGGCAAGCCGGTACGTAAAAATCAACTGCCAATCATTAGTGGACCGGAGTTCCGCTGTGGCGACCCCTAACCGGGAAAAGCCGAAAGACACAAGACATTTGGAATAAAATGTTATAAAAAGGCTAAGCATTTTTTCTGAGATTTAGAAGCCTCTTGTAACCAGGTTAGCAAAAATCATTTTTGATGTTACTTTGTTAGTGTTTCAAACAGGTTAGCACTGCGTCAGTTTCTCCAGTGTCTAGTGGACACCAGTGTCCATCGTTTAACAAGGTAGCAATTTATTTCTTACCTTGGTCTTCCCGAATGACATTAGTTCAGCAAATTACACATCCATCCACTCGCACTCAACCTCAGGAAGTAAAATAAACTTTAATTTGATTGTTTTTATGTATTTATTTATTTATTTAATTTCAAGTCAAAGTTAAGACTTTCCAGACATGACCCAGTTGTTAGAATAAGAGTAACGAGCTTCACCTACCTGAAAAGTCAAAATAGTCTGCTCCTAAAGAAAATGCAGTACTGTACTATATTTACAACGATGTTTAGCTAAGTATTAGGTGATCAGTCTGCAGACCATTTCAAGCCTATCCAAGAAATCCTATTCAAAATTTCTCTCTCACCTCAAAGAGGGCAAGACAAGTTAAACCAGGATAGAATTTCAGGCTGCCCATCCAATTATCTATGGTTACCTTGAAGGAGGTAAGGGTGCTACTCTGCTTGACATGTAGTAGCAGTTTGTTCCACAGGCAAGGGGTACATTGGAATATTAATCTATCATGCCAACTTGTCTTACTTATCTGCTGATGAAGGTTTAATTCTTTTAACCGAATATTTGATGTATCATTAGTTCTGCAAATGAATAAGAGGTCTAATAGGTCTTGATCTTTCATGGCACAAAAAGCCAGACATATATCTGTACAGAAGAGACTGAGTACAGAGAAAGAGCTGCCAATCTCTCCTGATAGGTAAAATGTTTGAGGCCGCTGATCTTTATAGTTATGGATCTCTGAGGTCTCTCAGGTTGTGTAATATGTTTAGATAACTACATGCCAAAAGGTGCTTTATATTCAAAACTGGGTCTGATAAAATATGTGAAAAGAGGAATTAAGATGTCTTTGGATCTAATAGAGATACCTTTGGAAATTAGATGGGTCAGATAAAAGGGTTTCCAAACTACTGTGGAGACATGATGGTCAAATGATAGAAATTATCAACAAGAGCACCCAGATTCCTTACAACAGTGTCTGATTGGAGGGGTGCATCTCCTATAAGGCGAGTTAAATTGCTTTGCTTATTGAAATAAACTATGCTACATTGTTTTACATTTAATTTGGGGCTACTGCCATTGCATCAATAGTTAACATGGTCTAAGAAGTGCTGGGGCAAGTGTGAGTCAGCTGAGGATCGAATACCAACACCCAATTAGCAGTCATCTGCTAACGCATTTAACCTTAACCCGGAAGTACATTTTTTGCTTTCTGAAGTGACACCTGCTACTCTAAGCACATAAGTTCTGTCAGACAACCAGTGAGCTACTCATCACACAGTATAAGGATTCATATTCAGATTTACAAGTTTATCAACAATGCCAGCATGGGGAATAGTGTCAAAGGCCTTGACCTGGGCTAGATATACTCTATGTTTTCGATAAGATAAAGCCAAACTGATGAGGGTCGAGGGTTAACAGATGTTCAATGTCTAGATTAATGAAATGCGAGATAATGAGCTCCGTAGCATATGAAGCTAATGAGACTAATGGGTCTATAGTTACCAGGGTCCATGGGTCTATAGTTACCAGGGTCCATGGGTCTATAGTTACCAGGGTCCATGGGTCTATAGTTACCAGGGTCCATGGGTCTATAGTTACCAGGGTCCATGGGTCTATAGTTACCAGGGTCCACGGGTCTATAGTTACCAGGGTCCATGGGTCTATAGTTACCAGGGTCCACGGGTCTATAGTTACCAGGGTCCATGGGTCTATAGTTACCAGGGTCCACGGGTCTATAGTTACCAGGGTCCACGGGTCTATAGTTACCAGGGTCCACGGGTCTATAGTTACCAGGGTCCATGGGTCTATAGTTACCAGGGTCCATGGGTCTATAGTTACCAGGGTCCATGGGTCTATAGTTACCAGGGTCCACGGGTCTATAGTTACCAGGGTCCACGGGTCTATAGTTACCAGGGTCCATGGGTCTATAGTTACCAGGGTCCACGGGTCTATAGTTACCAGGGTCCACGGGTCTATAGTTACCAGGGTCCACGGGTCTATAGTTACCAGGGTCCACGGGTCTATAGTTACCAGGGTCCACGGGTCTATAGTTACCAGGGTCCACGGGTCTATAGTTACCAGGGTCCATGGGTCTATAGTTACCAGGGTCCATGGGTCTATAGTTACCAGGGTCCATGGGTCTATAGTTACCAGGGTCCACGGCTGGGCTACACTCATGGGAAATGGTATTACAACAGCTGTTTTCCAGGCTTCAGGAATGCAACCAGAGAAGAGACTTAGATTAAAGAGTTTAAGTAGAGGGTTCAGAAAGGCCATATTTGGCACTGATAATCAGGCACCCCAGTATGTTGTCAAGGCCCATGGATGAAGTATTCTTAGTTTTTGAAAGGGCTGAGAGAACGTGTTCCATGGTAATTAAAGGGGGGGGCTGGGATTGTGGCACCTGTGGGATAGATATAACTGTGAGTAGAGTAAAATTTGTACTAAATTTATTAGCTAGGATATTATCTATTTCCTTTGCATCAGATAGTGTAGTATTATTGTGAACTAGCTCTGAACATTGTTGGGTGTTGATTCTTAATTTTATGACATAGTTAAAGAAAGATTGCAGTTATTTTTGGTTTTAGTGGCTATTTTAATGCATACTCAGCTTTGAGCTTCCAAATGGTTCCCTTAAGCTCTCCATCAGTCTACTTAAGTGTGCTCATAAGATAGGTAGAACAAGGCCTCTTATAAGCATTAAGCAGTTTCTTTCTCTTGTTATATAATTTATTTAAGAAAGGTTTTCCACCACAGGGGTTTATTTTTAAACTTCTCATATTTGTTGCTGATAGGGACTGCCTTATCAACATAATTATTTAAGTGGGAGTAGAAATCAGAAGAATAGGAAACAGCTTTAGGAATAGGAACCTTCAAAGGTGAATAACAACAAAATTTAGTTAGGTTATGAAGTAACTGAAGGAAAGTTTACTTTTCAGAAGTCCCTAAACATGGAGCTATTTACAGGGGAAGTACCACCAGTTTTAAAAGAAGAGGTCACTAAATTATGGTTTGATTTAAGAAGTCATGGTGATACATATGGAGATAAGCAAGAAGTGGTCATAATTGCGAAGACTGGATCCATATTGGGTACCCTAGTAGGATTGTTAACTATTTGTGAAAGAGAGTTAGCATGCATAATGTCAAGGAAGCTGTGGGCATGCTGACCATTTGTGGTTTTGGTCAGCCAGTTAATTGAGGGATAGTTGAAGTCCCCTAGTAAAAAAGTTGTGAGTTTAATCAGATTTTCAGCTAATGTGTTAAAAATGCTGTCCTGCTCAGAATGGGACAAAGATGGTGAAAAAACAGAGCTATAACCCAAGCATGCAGACACAATATGACTCTACTCAGCAATCTTTTCACATGTGAGCAAATGAGTTCTCTTTCCTTTGTTTCTCCCAGATCAAATATATTTACCCAGCCTGAGAAGATGAAATTAGTAAGTGCATGTTTATTGGTATATTTATGTATTTTCAACATTTTTTGTATGTCCAGCAACAGACTGTAATGTCTTCCCATTTCAGTTAATGGAGAAAGAGTGAAAGTTCAGACTGTCCACCTGCACATCTGAAAATAGCAAGACAGATCTTTCTGTACACGTTTTTTGCAGATATCATAACATCTACATATCTTTGTATTTTTATCTAAATTGCTGGTTTATGTACTTACCTAAAATGTAAGTAGATATCTGGTAGCATGGGCCCATCATGACTCTGGCAGATGATGCTGGCATGATGTGAGTATGTCCATAGCTGGCATTAGACACCCAGCAAACCCATGGCAGCGGGGAGCCCCCAATTATCTCCCTGCATATGAGGGCCCCACATGAAGCAGTTGTGGGTTACTTCACCTCCTCCACACCTTGTTCAGCACCTCCTAGACATTAGCACAACTATGTAAAATCACCACTCAATTCCGTCATTTTTTTTAACTGTTGCCTTTAAGCTGTAGTCAGTCAGGTCTGCTTCATTAAAGAAAGGGACCTGATTGGCTGCAGCAGCAAGAGAAGTAAGTTCTAGTTTCCTGATTGGCTGAAACAGCCAGCCAGGGAAGTAAATTTTTTTTAATTTATTTTATTTTATGTTATTTTACTTTTGTTTACCAGAATAGTCTGATTGGGGGAGAACATGACAGAGCAAAATCCCAAAAAGGGAAGGCATCTCTGATCAGTATTAGCAAGAAACTTCGATCCCTCATAAAATCATCAAAGGCCAGTTTTGAAAGAAAAATTGCCCTAGACACTAAAGACAATCACAAGGCCTTCTTTAGTTATGTCAGGAACATGGGTGGAAACTCCCAGATATGCTCTGAATTGTTGCATAACGGTACAAAATATACTGAACCTACAGACATAGCCAAAATCCTGGCAGACAGATTCAGTGCAAACTTCTCCCCCCCCTTCCCCCCCAAAGGAACAAATGCCTATCCCAACTGAATGTAACCTCCCTGGCATCACAGATGCACAGGTGAAAGCTGCCCTCTCCAAAGCAAAAAACACAGCATCTATGGGACCGGATGGTGTCCCAGGCTGTGTCTTACACGAGCTCCAAGAAGAACTGAACCCTCACATTAAGTCACTGTTCAAACTTAGCCTTACTACAGGATATGTACCCAAAGAATGGTGTACAGCTACAGTGGTCCCACTCCACAAAGGTGGTGCCACAACGGACCCCGGAAACTATCGCCCCATAAGCCTGACTAGTCTGGTCTGTAAAGCTATGGAGCGTATTATCATGGAACTCATAAACAAAGACATTGGGAGCCTCCAGACACTGGACCCTACCCAATTTGGCTTTGTTAAGGGTAGATCTTACCTCTTAAATCTAGTTGATTTCTTTGAAACAGTTACCAAAGCCATAGATGAGGGCAAGGTAGTCCACACAGTCTACCTGGACCTCGCAAAAGCCTTAGACACAATACCCCACTCTGGCATCATAAATAAGCTTACCAGCTTAAATATCAACCCTTATATCACAAGATGGGTTGCAAACTGGCTCAGAGATAGAACCCACATGGTCAGAATCGCAGGTGCTATGTCCGAATCCAAACCCGTTACAAGTGGCTTCCCACAGAGCTCAGTTCTGGGACCTCTCTTGTTCGGTATATACTTCTCTGAGGTTCAGACTAACACGGGGGGGATTATGGCTGACAAAGTTCGCAGATGACTGCAAACTGGGGACCATAATCGAATCTCCAGCTGACACAAGCATCCTCCAAAAGGGTCTCACAGAGATGGATGCTTGGTGCCAGAGCCACTGCCTCAAGCTAAATGCTAAAAAGTGCATAGTCATCCCCTTTGGGAAAAACAAGTTGCCCACAAATTACCACATAGGTGGTAATCCATTAAATACGGAAGAAGTAATTAGAGATTTGGGGACCAATGTAGATAGTAATCTCTCCTTTGATAATCACGTTGCCAAAGTGGTTAGAAAGACCTCCTATATAGCCCACCTTATCAGGAAAGGGTTCGCATCTAGATCAAGAGAGGTCATTGTGCCCCTCTACTCATCACTCATTAGGCCCATAATTGAATACAATGCCCCTTTTGGGATGTACCTTACCCGACACCTGCAGCAACTGGAGAGACCCCAAAAGTACCTTGCCAAGAGGCTCATGGGCTACAAACAGATGTCCTATGCAGCTCGACTAAAGTAACTCCAGCTCTACTCAGTTGCTTACCGTCTACTCAGAGGCGATCTATGCCTGACGTACAAAGCCGTGTCAAACCCAGAATTAATGGACATGCTCCACCTCAAAAAATCCAAGTCCCTTAGAGCTACACGCTCCAGGGACCTAAACTTCAGCACAAAAATAAATAGGACATGCTGGAGGGACAGATGCATTTCCCAGAGGCTCCACTCACTCTGGAATAGAATCCCAATTCATGTTAGACATAGCCCCTTGCTGACCCTCTTCAAGTGAAATTTGGACGCGTGGATGGGAAATCACAAATTCACCCCTGGGATCACTCCTGTGTCCCTGCTAGACAGAGGCACAGTAAACTAATCTTAAAAGGGTACCTTCTGTGACCTACTTTACAGAGGCACAGTAGGCTAATCTAATAGGGAGGCGGAAGCCAAATACACTCTGGCTAGGCTTATAAATGCCCTAGGGCAGATAGCCTAGTATTTACCTATGAACCTATGAACCCATTTTCAGCAGCAGTCTGGGGAGAAAAGCTCCAGAGTTACTTACAAAAAAAATTTATAAAAAATGAAACATACACACATAATAAATGAATGCTGAGTCAGAATAACTAGATATTTACAGAGTATTACAGGATAAACTTTAAACATTGTATAAGACTATATCCTTAAATTATTGTACAGAGTTGAAGTAAATAAATGACTGCAGTATTGATTCATGATTTCACTTTGGTTGCAAAACTAGAGTAGTGAATGCAACAATTGGCTTAAGTATTGGTGTCATTCAAAGGGGATCCAATGCCTGTCAGCCTGGGATGATATGCTCGACAAGCCATGATGCTTCGCTAGGGACGGCTTGCACCTGTCACCCCTGGGCTTTCGGATATTGGCAAAGGCTCTTGCTACCCCCATAGTGCCTTTTTTAGGCAAGGCTCAAAAGACAAACCCACCTCCTTAGGTATCACAAGGGATAAGAAACTAAGAGTAATGCTACTCAACGCCAGAAGTCTAAACCTCAAGATGCACGCACTTGAAACTCTCCTTAGCATAGAGAACATCTATATCTGTGCAGTAACAGAAACCTGGTTCAGGGCTCCCGAGAGCACCCCAGCACTACCAGGTTATACCTCATACCATGCTTTTTGGCCCCAAAACTTGCACCGAACCACAAAAGGAGGGGGAGTATCAATATTCATCAAAGATACCCACACCTCCAGGTTGGTGGCACAGCACGAAGCATCAGAGACTATCCATGTGCAACTAACAGTGGGTAAAACTGCCTTCCAGTTTATAGCCTGCTACAGACCACCCTCCCAAACCCAGGAACCCCACTCGGCCTTCCTGAGAACACTGGAAAATATGAAGGTCTCTCCAAACACCATTGTATTGGGTGACTTCAACTACCCAAACATAGACTGGGAGCATTACTCTAGCTCCAACACCCTAGCCCAAAGGTTCCTAGAATTCATAAACTCAAATGCTATGGAACAACTTGTTACCACTCCCACAAGAAGGGAAAACATACTGGACCTGATCATCACCAACATGGGGACTCTATGCTCCAGACCAGAAGTGTATCCCTCACTGGTAAGATCAGACCATAAACTAATCTCACTGGATATTCACATCCCGACCCCACCCCTGCCCAGAAAACCACAGTGAAAAACTTCTCTAAAGCAAATTTCACACTCCTCAAAACCGAGGTGGAATCCTTCAAAGCCCCCGGGCCTGTGGAAAATACGGCCCAGACCGCAGAATCCTTTATAAATGCATTGTATGAACACCTTCAGGAAAGCATGGATCATGCAATCCCAAATAAAACCAAGATCCAATCCTCCAAAGGCAGACGTCCTGTCTGGTGGACCCCAGCCATAAACAAACTATACAATAGAAGGAGGAAGCTACTACATGATAGAGCAAAATCCCAAAAAGGGAAGGCATCTCTGATCAGTATTAGAAAAAAACTACGGGCACTCATAAAATCGTCTAAGGCCAGCTTTGAGAGAAAAATTGCACAGGACACTAAGGATAATCACAAAGCTTTCTTTAGTTATGTTAGGAACCTGGGTGGGAATTCCCAGATATGCTCAGAATTCAAAAAATACACCGAACCCACAGACATTGCCAACATCCTAGCTGACAGGTTCAGCGCAAACTCCCCCCCCTCCCCACCAAAAGGGCAAATATCTATGCCAGCAGAGTGCTGCCCCCCCTGACATCTCAGATGCTCAGGTAAGAGCTGCCCTCTCCAAAGCAAAAAACACAGCATCAATGGGACCAGACGGTGTCCCGGGCTGCGTCCTACATGAACTCCAAGAAGAGCTAAACCCAAACATAAAACTACTGTTCAGTCTCAGCCTTACTACAGGATATGTACCCAAAGAGTGGCATACAGCAACAGTGGTCCCTCTCCACAAAGGTGGTGCCTCAACAGACCCTGGAAACTATCGCCCCATAAGCCTGACTAGCTTGGTCTGCAAAGCTATGGAAAGGATCATCATGGACCTCATAAATAAAGATATTGGGGACCTACAGACACTGGATCCTACCCAGTTTGGCTTTGTTAAGGGCAGATCCTGCCTCTTAAACCTGGTTGAGTTCTTTGAAACAGTCACCAAGGCCATTGATGAGGGGAAGGTGGTCCACACAGCCTACCTGGACCTTGCAAAAGCCTTCGATACAATACCCCATTCGGGCATTATAGATAAGCTCACCAGCTTAAATATAAACCCCTATGTCACTAGATGGGTTGCAAACTGGCTCAAGGACAGAACCCACATGGTTAGAATTGCTGGAGCCATGTCAGACTCCAAACCCGTTACAAGTGGCATCCCACAAGGCTGAGTCCTGGGACCTCTCTTGTTCGGTATATATTTCTCGGAGGTACAGGCCAACACAGAAGGACTGTGGCTGACCAAGTTCGCAGATGACTACAAACTGGGTGCCATAATCGACTCTCCAGCTGACACAAGCATCCTCCAAAAGGGCCTCATAGAAACAGACAACTGGTGCCAGAGCTATGGCCTCAAGCAAAATGCCAAAAAGTGTATAGTCATCCCCTTTGACAAAAACAAAGTGCCCACAAATTACCACATAGGTGGTAATCCATTAAGTACAGAAGAAGTAATTAGGGACCTGGGGACCCAAGTTGATAGCAGTTTCTCATTTGACAACCACGTGGCCAAAGTGGTTAGAAAAACATTTTATATAGCCCACCTAATCATGAAGGGATTCACATCTAGATCAGGGGAGGTCATCGTGCCTCTTTACTCATCCCTCATCATGCCCATAATCAAGTACAATGCCCCTTTTGGGATGTACCATACCAGACACCTGCAGCAACTGGAAAGACCCCAAAAGTACCTCAAGAAGAGGATCAAAGGGCTCAAACAGATGCCATATGCTGCCCGGTTAAAGAAACTCCAGCTCTACTCAGTGGCATACTGCCTGCTCAGAGGCGATCTGTGCCTGACGTATAAAGCCATGTCCAACCTGGAATTAAGGGACATGCTGCACCTCAAAAAATCCAAATCCCATTGAGCTACGCGCTCGAGAGACTTGAACCTCAGCACTGAAATAAATAGGACATGCTGAAGGGACAGATTCATAACCCAGAGGCTACCTTCACTCTGGAATAAAATCCCAGTCCAGGTTAGGCAGAGTCCCTCATTGACTCTCTTCAAGAGGAATCTTGATGAGTGGATGGGAGATTGTAGGTTTACCCCGGGTATCACTTCTGTGTCACTGTTAGACAGAGGCACAGTATACTAACCTCGAAAAAGGGCATAGCAAAATTAATTTAAAATGGGTGGTGAAAGCCAAACATACTCTGGCTAGGCTTATAAATGCCCTAGGGCAGATAGCCTAGTATGAACCTATGAACCTATAAGAGTAGAGAACGGAAGGGAGAAGAAAATGTAGAAGATGGCAAAGGGGAGAGGTGAAAATCATCCGAGAGGAAGAAAAATGGATGTAAATCATCCGAGAAGAAGAAAAATGGGTGAAAATCATCTGAGAGGAAGAAAAATGGATGGAGAGAGGGTGAAAATCATCTGAGAAGAAGAAAAATGGATGAATCTTTGGGAAAAAGGTGAGGGGAATCGATGGAGATAGTATAAACTAGAGGCAAGGATAGGGAATTTTGAAGGACAGATGTGAAGAAAAGGGGGAGGTTAGGAGGTAAAGTAGAAAGTAATTTTGTTAGAAATATGTATGAATGAAAAGGAGTGGGAGAAAAGTGGGTAGGTTAGCTGGACAGTGGAAAGACTTCATCCCAGCTGATTGAAACACAAAATGTATTTTCACATTCTCACAAAACTGCTGATCAGCTCACTCATTGCATGCACACACACTGCTAGCCCATTTAGACCATACCAGCCAAATTTCCAAACAATTCCCAAATAATCACAGTCTCTCTCATATACTTGCATATGTAGGTACATATGCATAGCAGAAGCACCTAAAGACACATACCACAAGCAGCCACAGCACAACCCACAACCACTTTCCTAAATGCATACATGCCTGGAGCCAGACACTCTAGACTACACTCACCAGAAATAAGCATTCACACACATCCCTGCATGTACTTATCAATCACAAACGCAATAAACAAAACTTGATGTCCTACCATTTCTAAAAAGACACGTATGCGCACAAACACACACACTCTTACTGAACT